>NC_039359.1:65722802-65933544 GCF_003573695.1 Papaver somniferum
TTTTGACTGAGAGTTCCACATTTTTTCAGTATTGACTAAACAATCCAAATTCCAAAAGAAGAAAATTGGGAAGAAAGTTGGTTGGGAGATGTATCCTGCAGGATAGAGTTTCAATTCATACATGAGTTTCGCTATAAATGTTTGATAATTGCAACAAATGAAACCCCAACTTTTTCCTCTGTCACTCTAAAAGAAGAAGCTGAATCAGAGAATTGCAGCAAAGATGTCAAGCATTCCACAAGTGCTCTACCATGATATCCTTCTAAAGGTACCAGTCAAATATCAATTAGTTTGCAAGTGTTTTTGCAAGAGTTGGCTTGCCATAATTTCAGATCCTGATTTTGTTAAATCGCATCTTGATCTTGCTATTCAAAGAAACAACCCCAATTTCTTGGTCATGAATTATAATGTATTCCGTACTATAAATTATGATTCATTAACATCGTCAACGACTGAGATCGGAGATGATCCATTAAACTTAACAGATAAGGTTGTGCGATTATGGGGTTCATGCAATGGCCTGGTGTTCCTGCAATACAATTTTGGTACTACTGGTTCTTGGATAATTATTGCCTTTTGAATCTTGCAACCAGAGAATACAAGATGATAGTGGTACCCCAAGACCCAGATGAGTTGTGCATATGTGGTTTAGCTTATGATTGCAACAGTGACGATTACAAGTTGATAGTTAGTGATGAAAGTTACGATAAAATTTCGGCAATTCAAGTATATTCATTAGCATCAGATTCATGGAAAAGCATTCCAACCTGCATACCTTATACTTTTCCTTATAGAAGTTATATTCCAGAATCTGGAGTGTTTTTTAATGGGTACCTTCATTGGTTAGCTCTAAACCAAAGCATTTCCAAAGTTATAGTGTCTTTCGATGTGAGCGATGAAAGGTTCAAAGAAGTGCAGCTACCTAACGAATCTTGGAAACACGGTTGCCAGGCAATTTTTCTTGAGAGTTTGGGAGTGCCTGAAGGGCGGCTTTGTGTACTTGTTAAAAAAGATTACTTTGGTCCTGACGCTCGTCTTGAATTCTGGGAGATGCTGGATTATGGAGTTGAAGAATCTTGGACTAGGCGTTACATCATTACTCATGAGATCATTATGATGGACAATAATTTTCGCATGATGTGGTCTTTTAAGAATGGCAAGTTTCTATTCTTGAGTTCTGGTACTCTGGCTTTGTATGATCCAGAAGATGGAAGTGTTAGAGGACTAAATAGTAAGCATGATATTTACTTCATGGACGGAGCGAGTTATTTTGAAAGCTTGGTTTCACTCAAGTCTGGTACTTATTTTCGGGGAGATGATCGAGTAGAGGAGTTAAGAGAACCTTGAGAAAGTATAAGCTGTAGAAGGAAGAAAAACTTGTGAAATTGAATACGTTATCGTCCTTGTTATTGTTGTATTCCTCGTCTCCAGTTCATGTCGTCAGTTTTTAGTGAACTGTAGAATTATAGCACTATAATATGTCCCTTTCCCTTTCGGTTCTCATATAGTCACTATTATATGGAGATAAGCAATTGAAGTGATTTTACTTTTGCGCAGGGAAAAAAAATTCTAATTGTTGATCGTGAACCGGTTCTAGTTAGTTTTGCTACAAGTAAATTTTATATTTTGGTGCTACTTCGGAGCTTAAGAGCAGAATCGTTTCATTATAACTATGTGACGATTTTTCATGTCAGTTGGCAGAACTTGCATTTTTGAGTAATTTTTGTGTCCCTTGTAAATATGATCTGGAGTTATAATACAGTTGATGGGGTCAAAGGTTATATGGAGGAACTGGTAGATGAAGCAATCTTCGAAAGAAGCCATTTTGGAATGTTATCGAACAATTTTTAAGTTAGACTTCACTCAATCTCATTGATTCCCACTTCAAACATGCTTTGCAAGGGTTTCAGCAATGCCATCTAAACCTTTTTTTTCTGTTTGTACCCAGAAATACTTCTGGGAACAGAACACGATTAAACTGGTGTTGTCGATGAAAACAAGGTTAATAACTGGAAATAATCAAGAATAACAGACACGCGGATTTAACGTGGTTCGGCATGGTTTGCCTACATCCACGGACGAATCCCCAAGAGGAGTGAAGTTTTATTGATATTAGAATTACAGTGATTCCCCCCCCCCCCCCCCCCCCACCCCCACACCCACACACACACATACATCAGAATTACATTTCCCTCTATTTATACAATTACGAATCAGGGTCTTCCCCTAATTGCCTCCTGGTCATAAAATGTATTAAGTTTCCCTGCATGCCTCCTGGCCATAAATATATGCATTAATTCTGCATGAAACTGTGTTAAGTCTGCATGAAACTTCCCAGCATGCCTATTGACTTGACCTGCATGCCTCCTGACATTAATCTTCCATGCATCCATCCTTGTATTGATTTGCCCTGTTGGCATATTTGCTTGACTGACATAACGGGTGGCAGTATGGATGGATGTTGTATGGAAGCACAGCTGACAACATGGATAGAGACTGGCTGGTAATGCGGTATTGGCCGGCGGTGTAGGCCGCCGACGTTGACCACCGGTGCTGGCCTCCGGCGTTGGCCTTCTTCCGAATTCCTAGAAGCGCGACTGGCAACTTGACTTCGATAGCTGACTGACGGTTGACTTTGACCATTGCCCTGGCATTTAATTCATGGAGCCTTGGACTTGCGGGCAGCTACTTCAGTGGGTAGGCTGGTGGCAGCTTAATAGTGGCCCAGGCAACATTCTGGCCCAGTATGAGGCAATTTTACTCATGGTACAAACATCGCCCCCTCTTAACCTCCAACTTGTTGTGGGGTTAAGAAGTTAGTTTTTCATTTTGTATTGACAAACAATGATAAAATTCGCCTTCAAGTGTAGATCATTGTTGTCTGGAGTAAATGACAACCTTCCTTGGTCGTTTGAGGAAATCAAGACGCCCCCAAGAGTAAATTATTGTTTTTTGAAGCATAAAGAAAGTTTCCTTCGTTGATTGTGGAAACCATAACCAAGTCGCCCCCAAGTGAGGATATTTTGACTGGAAGATCGGCGGGAAATAGTTGAGTATGAACCATCGTTGTATGCAAAAACTGGACTGAAGACTGAAATGGTCTGTAACGGAAGCGTGATAATGGAGCGGAGTGTTGAAAGTGAGTTGTAGTTGTTGATGTAAAACTGAACTGTGCCAGTTGCGTATAACTAGGCTGGTAACAGTTGTTGGAAAAGACGAGCTAAGTCACTCAGCTGGAATCTGTGTCGGTTGTTGTTGCGTATAACCAGACTAGGTAGCAGCAGTTGTTAGTACTGAAATGTTATCAATTTCAGGATGAGATTCATAACTATTAGCAAAAAGGAGACAACCATATTAATATGCCCTTCAGCAGTAATGGGAAAAACTGGATTGTACAGCTTTGGGCAATGCTTCACTCCAGTAGCTGCGATCGGCTGAACTGTAGAAAATAAGAGTGAAGTTGTACTGCGGCAGCTGTGATCAGCTGGACTGCAGGAGCGACTATCAAATTTTCACTGCAGCAGCTGCGATCAGCTGGACTGCAGGAGCGACGAGCTATGCTGGACCGCAGTAGCGACGAGCAGACTGCACTGCAACAACTGCGGTCAGCTGGACTGCAGAAGCGACGAGCAGAGCCGGACTGCAGCAGCTTCGATCAGTTAGACTGCATGAGTGACGAGCTATGCTGGACTGCAGTAGCTTCGATCAGCTAGACTGCAGCAGCGACGAGCTATGCTGGACTGCGATAACTTCGATCAGCTGGACTACAGGAGCGACGAGCAAAGCCGGACTGCAGCAACTTCGATCATCTGGACTACAGGAGCGACGAGCTATGTTGGACTGCAGTAGCTTCGATCAGCTGGACTGCAGTAGCGACGAGCTATGCTGGACTACAGCGGCTTCGATCATCTGGACTGCATGAGCGACGAGCAGAGCCTGAATGCAACAACTTCGATCAGCTGAACTGTAGGAGTGACGAGCTATGCTGGACTGCAGCAACTTCGATCAGATGGACTGCAGGAGCGACGAGCAAAGCCGGACTGCAGAAGTTTCGATCCTCTGTACTGCAGGAGCGACGAGCTATGCTGGACTGCAGTAGCTTCAATCAGCTGGACTGCAGCAGCGAAGATCTATGTTGGACTGCAGCAGCTTCGATCAGCTGGACTGCAGGAGGGACGACCAAAGATGGACTGCAACAGCTTCGATCAGATGGACTGCAGGAGTGACGAGTTGTGCTGGACTGCAGTAGCTTCGATCAGCTATACTGCAGCAGCAACGAGCTATGTTGGACTGCAGCAGCTTCGATCAGCTGGACTACAGGAGCAACGAGCAGAGCCAGACTGCAGCAGCTTCGATCAGCTGGACTGCAGGAGCGACGAGCTATGCTAGACTGCAGTAGCTTCGATCAGATAGACTGCAGCAGCGACGAGCTATGCTGGACTGTAGCAGCTTCGATCAGCTGGACTGCAGGAGCGACGAGCAGAGTCGGACTGCAACAGCTTCGATCAACTGGACTGCAGGAGCGACGAGATATAATGGACTGTAATAGCCTCGATCAGTAAGACCGCAGCAGCGTCGAACAAGACTGCACTGCAGCAGCGACGAGCAAGACTGCACTGCAGCAGCTGTGGTCAGCTGGACTGCAAGATAAGTGAGCAACACTGCACGGCAGCAGCTGCGATAACCTGGACTGCAGGAGCGACAAGCATATCTGGAATTCAGAAGCTTTGAACAGTTGGACTGCAGCAGCTGCTGAGGGACTGGACTTAAACAGTTCGATAAACTTGAGTGTAACAGTTAAATAAAACCAGACTGCATCAGTTGCGTCCAAATGAGTGTAGTATTGATAAGCAAAACTAGACTGCATCCTAGACTACAACAACTCGATCAACTTAACTATAGCAGTTTAACGTTACTGATTGCAATAGTTGCGTCTAAATATTAGGGTGTATGCTCGCCCCCTTTTAATCCTGTAACTCGTTGGAGGATTAAGAAGTTTTGGTTACCTTTTGTTTCGATTCCGAGAAGTTGAATTTCGGATCGCATTTAGGTGTTACGTAACTATCCCCCAATCTTATGGAGTGTTACGCAGCTCGCCACAAAAGAGCTACTTAAGACCATGAGGTGTTACATATCTCGCCCCCAAGTGATGGTCATCCATGTTGAAGCGATATGCAACTCGCCCCCATAAGATAGTGATTTTCATGCTGCTCAATGCTCGCACAAGGGTGCACATCCTTTCTGCATCTTGCTCGCGCATGAAATGAGGTTGAACGATTTTCTGCTATCTTGAATTTCGCAGGGGGCCAATCCCACTATTCCAGATTCACACATAATTGAGATGTGTGCATCTTCACATGCCTTGGTATATGAAAACGCTCGCCACATTGCAGGTGTCCCAGTGAACAAAAGTATGCATGATTATATGAAATGATGAAAAAATATTTAATTTTTATTCGTACCTTATGAGAAGTGGTATTGCGACTTTGTGTATATGTGGCAGTTAGAATGTCAACTGGCTATGTTGTTGTTTCCCAGTGGTATGATTTGTTGAACAATGTGTTACCAAAAACGTTCCAGGTAACAACTCTTCCGAATTGTAAAATCAATTGACTTTATCGAGATGATCTTGCTGCTGGCGAACTTATGAGGAAAAATAATGACGATATTATTCTTGTGAATGAGGGGTAGCTTCATGATGACGTCATGCTGAAGAAGACGGTTCGAGCATCTCGTCTCTGTAACAGCGGCCTTTTCTGGTGCAGTTGGTTTATCGTCTCGACTTGGATCGACTTAGCCACTATATTTTCTGCCAGACTGGATTTCACCAGTTATATCAAATCTGTATTGAAGACAGTTTCCATGGAAATGAATTTCAGCAGCTGCGATCAGCTGAACTGTAACAGTTATAAGTAAAATTGGACTGAAGCAGTTGTGTGGAAAACTGTACTGAAACAGTTTTGGGTAAAACCGGACTACATCATTTCGATCAACCAGACTGTAGTAACTATACAAAAAAAGATTGCGGCAGTTCGATCTACTGGACTGCGGTAGTTCGATCTACTGGACTTCAGTATTTTCTGAGGAACTGGAATATAGCAGCTCGATCAACTGGACTGTAGTAATTTTACGAAAAAGGACTGCAGCAGTTCGATCAACTGTACTGCAGTATTTGCTGAGGAACTGGACTACAGCAGCTCGATCAAATGGACCGTAGCAGTTATGATCATCACCGAACATAAGTGTCTTGAGATTTGAAAATCTATACAACAAGCACGAACTTTTCATGTTGTGGACTTAAATCGACACAACATCAATCTTCATATGCACCCCTCTTCGATGTGCCGCTCCAATCTAAAAAAATAATTTTTCTTTAAACGTTGAAATTGCGCCCTCATGTTGTTGGAAATTTACGTGCGATCACAACAAGCCGAAAATCGCTCAATTCGGACGTACGATAAAGAAGTTATCGAACAAACAAAATTGCATGGGGAGTAAGTTGGGTTGAATAGATTGTTGTCGGGGCAGAAGTGGTGCAACTTCTACTGACATGGCGGCAAGTTGCTAATGTGGAAACTTGTATGGAAAGAAGTTAGCTGACGTGGTACCAGGTTGACGATGTGGTATTAAGATGTTAATGACGTGATCCATTTTTAATGGCTTTTCTCGGTGAGCAACCTCGCTCCAAAAATGTTGATGATGTAGTTCCTCCAAAAATATTCTCCTCCAATTACAGAAATTTTACCTTCATGATGTAGAATATTGAAATACGATCACAACGAGCCGAAATTCATCAAATTTTCCTCCAAGCCCAAGAATAAGTGTAGTTGGCTCCTAAAGTACAACTGAGTGGGGCGCACGAATCCCACGACTACTGAAGTAACTTATGTCGCGAAGCGCAGGATCACATCTAAAGTGGGTAAACGAGTTATGACGTGGGTGAACGAAACTCTAAAACGTGGGTGATAGGAGGTTAATGTGAGTGAGCGAACTGCTAACATGGGTGAATAGAACTTGACGTGGGTGAACGGAAATGCTGAAGTGGGTGAACATGATTGGTCGCCGGATTTTGCCGCCGGCTTTCTCCTGATTTTTTTTTTTTTGTATTTGAAACTTTTGCCACGGTTTCCACGAACTGTGATCTTTCCTCTCGAACGTTTTGTAACAGTTTTGTGAACTGTTGTATTTTATCGTCTTGCAACAGTTGGTGTAACAGTTTAGTCAACTGTTGTCTTTTCTCCTTGAACTTTTTGCAACAGTTTTGGGAACTGTTACTGTTTTTTCTCCTTGAACTTTCTGCAGCAGTTTTCTATAACGGTTATTTGAGAAGTCTTTGTGGTCCTTTTCAGGAAAATTTTGTGATACTTTTATGGAAGTTTTCCCTGGGGTTTGGAAGCGCATAGAGATGCGAGAAAACTTGGACTTGAACATGTTGTGGATCGAACATCCTTCCAATAGTTTTAGCGATCTTTGCAGTGAGTCAATTTTGGTGGCTTCCGACTGTGAAGCTGGACTGCAGCAGTTGTGATCAACTGGATTGCAGTAACTGTGATTAACTGGACTGCAGCAGCTGCAATAAGATGGACTGCAGCGATTGAAATCAAAACTGGACCCAATCATGTTGCGGATCGAATATCCTGCAACAACTTTGATGATATTTTTACTCTATCTTTTACCATGGACCGAACGTCCTGGGAGCGGTTTCATCGGTATTTGTAGTGATGCAGTTTTAGTGGTTTCCGAAGGTGATAGTTTCTGCAAATCTCGAACTACGATTCTGGACTGCAGCAGTTGAGATCAACTAGACTGCAGTATCTGCGATTATATGGTATGCAGCAACTGCGATCAGCTGGTCTGCAATATTTGCGATCAAACTGGATTGCAGCAGTTACGATCAACTGGACTGCAGCAGTTACGATCAACTGGAATGCATCAGTGATTTTTCAAGACATTCAAACTGCTTTTTCACGGACGCGATTTTGAAGCATTTTGTACTACTTTTCTCAATGGAAAAACACGATTCCTTTTCTCGTAATCCCCTTAGTCAGCGCCAATGTTTTTACCCAAAAATATTTCTGGGCACAGAACACGATTAAACTAGTGTTGTAGATGAAAACAGGGTTAATAACTGGAAACAATCAAGAATGACAGACACAAGGATTTAACGTGGTTCGGCATGGTTTTCCTACATCCACGGACGAATCCCCTTGGGGAGTGAAGTTATTGATATTTGAATTACAATGATTTTTTTCTCTCCTTCTAGGGCTCTTCCCCCTCCCCCCCCCCCCCCCCCCCCACATCAGAATTACATTTCCTTCTATTTATACAATTACGAATCAGGGTCTTCCCCTAATTGCCTACTGGTCATAAAATGTACTAAGTTTCCCTGTATGCTTCCTGGACATGCCTTGCATGCCTCCTAGCCATAAACTGTATGCATTAATTCTGCGTGAAACTGTATTAAGTCTGCATGAAACTTCCATGCATGCCTATTGACTTTCCATGCATGCCTCCTGACATTAGTCTTCCCTGCATGCCTCCTTGTTTTGATTTCTCATGTTGGCAGATTTGCTTGAATGGCACAACGGGTGGCAGTATGGATGGATGTTTTATGGCAGCACAACTGGCAGCATGGGTAGAGACTGGCTGGCAGTGCGGTATTGGCCGCCGGCGTAGACCTCCAGCATTGGTCTCCGACATTGGCATCCGAAATTGTCATCCGACATTGGCCTCCGGCATAGGCCGCCGACATTAGCCGCCGGCGCTGGCCACCGACATTAGTCACCGACGCTGGCCTCCTTCCGAATTCCTAGAAGCGCCACTGGAAAATTGACTTCGATAGCTGACTGACGGTTGACTTTGACCATTGCCCTGCCATTGATTTCATGGAGCCCTAAACTTGCTGGCAGCTACTTCATTGGATAGGCTGATGGCAGCTTAATAGTGGCCCAGATAATATTCTGGTCATATATAAGACAATTTTACTCATGGTACAAACAGTTTTGTTTTATAAGAAGGGAAGAAATTATAAAGATTAGTAGTATATAGAATTTACAATACTAATTCAGGGTATCTGCAATGCCCATCTAAAATGAATTAGAATGAAAATAAATTTCCTACATCATTAGTTAATTATCTTCTTAATGACTCATCCACCTTGATGAGATGTTGGCATAAATCTTTCCAATTAAAAGATTCTTGCCTTATCCCTTGCACATTCTCCTTAAATCAGCTGGTGATGTTCTGAGCCGAGTGGTTTATCGATGATAAGGTAGGACTTCATTCTTTCGGAGATGTTTTTTTCGGCACTTTGAGTATTCTTTTCCTGTCTTGCTCGAGTTAAAGGGGCTTGCGAGTTGAGAGTTGAGCTAACATGACTTGCAAGTTGAGAGTTGCAGCAGGATTTGTGGTTGGGCTTCTTTACTAAAGGTTGTCTTCCTAAATGCGTCAACAATTTAGAGAGTGCGCACCTCTCAAGGCTTCTATAAACGAGTCGATGGATATACTCAAAACCAACATGAATTAAACGTATGTCAGAGACTTTTCAGGGACTTGTGACATTTTTCACTGGAAGTAATTTAGATTTAACTTCTGCACAGGAACATTGTAAATATTCATAGAGTATCCTCTTTCTGACAACTGCCCCATACTCAGTAGATTCTGATGTAAGCCAGGTACATAGAATACATCCATAATGTATGCCTTTGAACCATTCTTAAGAACAATTTCTATTCTTCCTTTTCCCATAACAGGAATTGTAGAGCTATTACCAAACTTCACAGTTGATCTCACAGACTCATCAAGCTTATCAAATAAGTCTCTTCTACCACACATATGATTACTACAACCTGTATCTAAGTACCACTTAAGTTGAGGTTGTTCTTCTGGTGTATGACAAGCAAGTAGCATGTTTTCAGCTTTTTGTCCTTCTTCTTCTTCTTGACTTTCTGCTATGTTAGCTTTGAAGTTTGCTTTGTAGTTATTTTCTGTTGTCTGTCTAGGCTTTGGACAATCAAAATAAAAATGCCCAAAATATCCACAATTGTAACACTGAAGTTTTGCTTTATCTACTGGTTTTATTCCATGATAATCTCCATTATTTGACCTTCCTCCAAAATTATATCTTCCCTGATAATTTTCATTATTAGGTCTTCCTCCAGAGTTAGACTTTCCTTCATTGTTAGTCCATTTGACTTGACTTTGTAGAGCTTCTTCTATTGGTTTTACAACAGCTGTTTTTTCAAGTAATATCTGTTCATAAGCTTGTAATGAACCTAATAACTCGTTAAGAGTCATAATTGCAGCAGTGTTACACTCTTCTATAATAGTTTCTTTTGCTTCAAATATCTCAGGTAAGCTTCTTAAAATCTTCTCAACAATTGTTGAATCTTCAATAGTGTCACCATTAACTTTCATCTCATTGAAAAGATTTAATGTCTTTGAGAAGAAGTCTGATATTGTCTCTGATGATTCCATCTGTAAAAGTTCATATTTACGCTTCAGAGTTTGTAATCTCACCTTCTTAACTTTGTCAGAGCCTTTGTAATAATTTACCAAACCATCCCATGCTTCTTTAGCTTCTTTAATATAGATAACTCTATCCATGAGAGACTCATGAATACCTGATGAAGAATATAGGTTTCTTTAGAGTTATTCTTCCTGTTTGTTGTTAAAGAAGTTTGTTGTTATGCTGTTAAAACAGCTCCTACTGCTGGTTCATCATAACCATCTTTCAGAATATCCCACACATCTTGATATATGAAAATATTCTCCATCTGTAACCTCCAGTATTCAAAGTTTTTACCTTCAAACACCGGTACCTTGATTCAATTTAAACTCGTCATCTTCTTAATCTCAACAACTCATACCCACAGCCCGAGAATCTGATACCAGTTCTCTGATACCAGATGTAGAAAATCTGATATCAAAGACTTAATGAAACACACAACTACTCAAAACAAAAACTCGCTTTATTGATGTAAATAATCTCATGGCTTAACAACCTATTTATAGTTTAACAAACTTGACTCTCAAGAAAAAAACTTTCCTAACAAATCAAACTCTAAACAAAGACAATTCTAAAAACTCAAACTCTTAAACATTAAGTTACCCAGCTGTTTGTTTTATAAAATGGATGGACCTTTCTAAGCCAATTACCCATTACCCAGTCGTTTGTTTTACAAAACGGCTGGACCTTCCTTAATCGGCGGTTTCCTTTATTAAACTGTCGGACATTCCTAAACAAATAAACTTTGTCTGTTTGCTTCACATAGTATCTTGGTTTAACCTTCAACATTGTCACCAGATGTAAAAGTTTTCCTTGTCACTAGACATACATAGTTCATGATCAGGAAAACTAAAAACTTCCAGGTAAGAACCTTGTAAATTAGTTAAGAAAGAAAAATTAGATAGATATAACTATACATATATAAAGGGATATGGAAAAACACAAGGTACAACGTAACCCTCCAAAAACTTGTCGACTCGCTCGCCACCACCAACTACAGATGGCAACAGGTACGTAGATCATATTGACAACGCCAACGATCTAGAAGAATTACCAATTCATATTCAGAAGGAGGTATTACCTGAACTACAACATCTCATGGATCCTTATGACTTCCTAGATGATAAGTGGCGTCAAGATCACGATGGGTTCATGAAGCTCATGATACTTGGTGGGTGTTTCATGATTGAAATTCTGCAGGAGTTTTCGGTATACGACGATCATAAAGCATCCGGGTTGTAGCTCTAGCTTCTCCATGACCGATCATCAACTTACATGAAAAGAAATACAAAACAAAACTCAAACCCACAGAACTTTCATAATTGAAAACCCAAAAAACATCAAACCCACAGAACCGGCAACCAAAAAAAATCTCTAAAAATAGATAGCTCGTTCATAATTGAAAACAAATAATTTTTAACTTAGTCGAAGCCAACCGTATAATAACTACGGTTGGTTTCTCCAATATTAAACCTAATCGTAAGAAATCTTTTAGATTTTGGACATACTGGATTATTTACAGTTAGGTTTTTCCTCAATCTTAACTAACCGTAGAGTCCTTACGGTCAAAAAAACCCAACCGATAATATGTAAATCTAAAATTTACGGTTGGAGGTTCTTTAAACCCAGCCGTAACACATTCAGTAGTTGAATTACTATTGGAAATAAAGAAATCTCAACAGTGCAAATTTTGTGCGCCTTCCTTCTTTCTCTTCTCCATCTTTAACATAGATTTTAATAGAAAATTATAATTAAGTTAATCGAAGATGAAGTATTTTCATTTGAAGGAAAGGAGAAGAGTAAACATGTTTTTTTCTAAGGTTGAAGATCCGAGGAAGAGAAGTAGAAGTTAATTTGTTTTGAAATAGAATTAGGTTAGGTTTTGTTCGATTATTATGTTTTTATTTGATGGAAGGTATTTAAGACATTTTTTATTGCTTTAGGGAACCCCTAGCCAACTCTTTAATCACTATGAATCCATGTGAAGCCCCTCTATTGGAATGTGACGCCCCAATAATAGGCTTCCTATAAAACTACTCTATAGATGACTTTCATGTGTTGAAATTAATCTTGTGTCGGTAATTCCACAATACCACCACATTTACAACCAATCGTTGAATTTTCTATTTACAGTGCTTCTTGGTAGAGATGCAGCAGTGTTAACCAAGAGGTTGACGCAAAGGATATTCCACATTCTTCAATATCGACTGAACTAGACATTAAGCTTCTTTACTAAGGTTGAAAATAAGGTCTGAATTAATTGGTTGGGTCTTTGGGACAGTACGAAACTAAAAAGAAAAGGTCATGTTAACTTGTATATCCGCATATAAGTTAACAGGGGTATAATCATCTTCTAGTTACATCGAAAATTGAAATCAGTTGCTAAATAACAGTAACAACAGTAATTACTTAATCTTCTCCGTATTCGAGATTAGGTTCCACTCATACCCTTAAGAAAATTACATACACAATTTTCTTTCTCCATCTTATTCGCTTTCTGTCATTCTGTTATATCTTCTTATTCTCCGTTTTTGTTACCGTAAGACCCTAATCATATCTTTCCAGAATAATTTAAATATTTTTATAAATCTTCTCTTCTACCATTGATAGATAAGTAAGAAGCTCAAAAACCCCACAGATACACAAATGGTTTTTCTTTTCCTTTTTTGAATTATTTTGAAAAAGATTAAATTTTTACCAATCTTAAAACATCAGAGTAGCAACAAATCATTCATTGCCCCAATTAAGAAAACAAAATATTTTTGTGCATGTTCTATTTCTCATATTAAGATGAAGAGGTGCTCTGTTTTTTTACCCAAATACTAAAACGACATGGATTTAAAATTTAAATTGAGATTATAATTAACATGGGTGTTGAGAGACCCTCGTATGATCTGTGGATGTTTTTGGATTGGCTCCTCATATGATTTGTGGTAAACTAAAATTTGTATTCATAAATCTCAAGGTTAAAGAGAGAGATGTATAAAGCTTAATACATATTGCTTCTAACGCTTCACAGGAAGCATCATGTTATTAATTTGATCGAATTTGAAACTGGTTTAAGTTTTTCATGGTTAGATATGAACGGTGTTGCGATTAGTCTTCTTGAACAAACACAAGAGGAAGAAGAGGAAAAGATCAAATCACGTCCGTCTAGATTTCAAATAGGGTCCACAAAAATAACTTGTCTCATAAAAGAGTATAAACTTTTAAGGGTATCAATGGAATTAACCGGTTTGGAAAAAGTAGAATTAGATTTTCAAGAAGTTTCAAATACCAAAACACGGTTACACAACCGAAAACAAATAAATATTATTTTATTCTTTCCTAATATATATCCCGGCATACAAGTTAATAAAAGTCAAAAAGAAATTATCATAAAAGGGGTAAATTGAATGAACTATATGAAGAGGTTAGTAGAAGGGTTATGCCAAGTTAACAAAAGCCAAAAAGAAATTACCATCAAAGGGGTAAATTGAATGAACTATATGAAGAGGTTAGTAGAAGGGTTATGCCAAATTATCAGTACTGTACAGAGTGTACTCTTATATATAACCTCAGCTGATTTGAGCCAAATTAAATAATTCGTACCAGCACAGACATTGGATAGTGTTACCCAGGATTTCAATGCCAATGTGTTCTCCGATCCAGAAACTCACTTTCGAGACGTATTCCTTAGCCGGAAGGCCCGGAAGACGAAAAGTTTGGATAATGTTGTGAGAGAGTGCGCTCCTATCTAGGCGTCTATAAACGAGTCAGCAGACGCTCAAACCAACATGCATTGAACGAATGTCAGATACTTTTAAGAGACACTTTTCAATGTTGACTAACCATCCGAATTCCAAAAGAAGAAAATTGGGAAGACACGAAGCATTGGAAACGCATCCTCATTAACGGCATGCATGTTGGCGTTTCATTTCATACATGGGTTTTGCTATAAAAGATTATTACGGGCAACAGATGAAACCCCAAATTTTTGCTTGTCGCTCTAAAAAAATAAGCTTAATCAGAAATAAGGAGGAATAGCAACAAAGATGGCAAGCATCCCAGAAGATCTCTACCTTGATATCCTTTTGAAGGTACCAGTCAAATCCGTTTTAGTTTGTAAGTGTGTTTGCAAGAGTTGGCTTGCCATAATTTCAATCCTGATTTTGTTAAATCGCACCTTGATCTTGCTATTCAAACAAACAATCCCAATTTCTTGCTTACAAACTACGGCGGAAAAAATATAATCCGCTCTATAAGTTCATTAACATCGTCCGTGAGTGTAATTGAAGATGATCTATTAAACTTGGCTGATAATGTTATTGGGTTGTGGTGTTCATGTAATGGTCTAGTGTGCATAACATATCCTTTTGGTACTGGTTCTAGGACAATGTTTTGTCTTTTGAATCCCGCAACCAGAGAATACAGGGTGACACTTATACTCGAAAAATTAAATAGTAAGTGCCTACGTTCTTTAGGTTATGATCAGCACGCTGACGATTACAAGTTGATAGTTGGGGATGACTGTCATGGATATTCAAAAGTTCAAGTATATTCATCAGCATCAGATTCATGGAAATGTGTTCCAACCGTACCCTATATTTTTCCTTTTAAATATTATACTGGAGAATCTGGGGTGCTTTTCGACGGGTACCTTCACTGGTTAGCCGTAGACCAAAACTATGTTAAAGTTATAGTTGCTTAGGAGATCAGTAACGAAAGATTCAAAGAAGTGCAATTACCAGAAGAATGTAGCATCATCTATAATAAACGTTCGATTGAGAGTTTGGGAGTGTCAAATGGGTGCCTTTGTGTACTTGGGAAGTTCTACAATGATGTTGCAGTCTGGGAGATGTTGGATTATGGAGTTGAAGAATCTTGGACTAGACGCTATATCATTACCCATGAGAGAATCAAGATGGACCGATAATTTTTAAGGTTGATATGGTCTTTTGAGAATGGTAAGCTCCTATTCACGAGTTATAATTGTCTGTTTATGTACGATTATGGATAGAACTAAATATCCATAACATTAGGTTCAAGGGCGATATGTTGAAAGCTTAGTATCGCTTAAGTCTGGTACTTATGTTGGGAGAGATGGTCGAATAGAGGAATTAAGAAGAGAATCCTGAAGAAGTATAATAAGCTTTAGAAGGGAGAAAAACATGCAAAAATGAAAATGTTATTGGTTCTTGTTATTGCTATATTTCTCCAGTTTCTGGCATCAGTTATTAATTAGTAAGGTATCGGTGTGTTATAAATTTGGTACTCTACTATGTTTCATTTCGATTTCTCATAAGTTTGCTGTTTGCTTCTGTTTAAACCCTTTAGTGTATGTTAGGGCTTCGGTAATGAAAATTTTGGTTGTCTTCAATCTGGAGCAACATCATTCTCTATAGAATTTCAGATGAAAGACCCAACAAAACTTAAAGTCACAGCATTGATTTGGGTCATGGAACAAAATGACCGTAGTTGCAAGTAGATGGGTACAAAATACATGCACAAACAAAAGTCCTAAACGATAAACATAAAAAAAGAAAGCACAAAAAGTAGTTGATATCCTTGTTTATTCAAACCAACTCACTCAAAAGAGATTACGACTTATCATGCATGCATAAACCCCAGCCATCACACCTTTGGAAGGGCTACAACCTCCCACATGTGTTAAAAGTTGACGCCAGCAATCCAAATTTTGAAGCAACGTCGGATGGGAAATATATTATTAATGGATACGAGGAGTAATTTTGGCTTCAAGTGGGTTCTTCATCAACAGAATGAAACAGTGTTCTTCACTAAGATCAGGCAACTTCCCTTCAGCAAAGCAATCCCATTTGAACTCATTCACCAAACTTGCAAGACCGAAAGCTAGTTGTAGCTTACCAAGCTCCATTCCAGCACAGATTCGCATACCGGCACTGAATGCTAACAATGAACTTTCCATTTTCTTTATATCACCCAAACTTCCATCACTATTAGCATCCTTTAGGAATCTCTCGGGCATGAACTTATACGGTTCCGGGAAAACGGCAGGGTTATGATGAATAGCATAAAGATTTACCATTACCACCGCACCTTTGTTGATCTTTTTACCCATTAAGGAAGTATCTTTTGAAGCCTTGTGAGGAATCGCCATTGGTGCTATTGGTTTCATCCTCATTGTTTCTTTCATCACTGCTTGCAAATATGGCAATTTGTTCAAATCTTCAACTTTCACCGGTTTTTTCCCTCCGGTTACGTTATTGATCTCGCGGTACAGTTTTTCCTGAATCTTTTGTTCGCGGACAAGGAACGTAAGAGCCCAAACTGTTGTGGATGCAGTGCTGTCAACCCCTAAGTCATAAACTTCAAGAATGGCAGAGATTATAACATCTTCACTAAAATCTTGAGATAAAAGAAAATGTAAGTAAGTGTTTGTCGGAGGATTTGAGACGATATGCGGACGAATCAAATTATCGAACCGAATTTTGATAGCGTGAACTGCTCGGACAGTTTTCTTATGGCTTGGTAGATTCTCACAGAATTTAAAAGCATCAGCTAAACTTGCATACCCACTTATACTTACTAACTCGTCCAGTGCTTGATGCATACCAACAACGAAATCCTCATCGACGAAATCTTGACCGAAGATAAGTCGACTTAGTAACCGAACAGTCTCTTCTTTGACATAATCAAGTGGTTTCAAAATCCCATTTTTCTGGGACGCCTTTTTTGTCATGGATTTGATCAAATTCTGCATGTCCCTTTCTTGCAGGTGATATTGAGACGCAACATTAAAAGGGGTTAAAGCAACACCTTGAAGACCTTTTCTTAAATTATGCCAAAACGGACCAGAATCACCATGAGAAATATTCTTCCAGTTTGCCGATATGATTTTAGTAATATCAGGCATGTCTCTAGCTGAATAATCCGAAGATTTGTTAACAAGAACTTCCCAAGCTTTATCGACATCGCTTATGACTATAAACGGACGCCAACTTCCAACCCATATGGTAAAAACACCTCCATATACTTTGGCCAAGTTTGCCAAACAAACATGAAATGCTTCACCTCCTAATTGATGAAGGTTGCCAATTATGGGCAACGTCTTTGGACCTGCTGGCCATTCCATTGTGGACAGAGATGATTTCTTGCCAAATAGTAGTTTTGCTAATGCAAATGCTACTACCACTCCACAAGTTACCAACCAAAAAGTCTCCTCCATTTTACAAAAACAGTGCAAAGATCAAAAGAAGATGAATGAAGAGGAGATTATTGAGGTTGGGGATTAATTGCTTCTTCTGCTTCATTAGATGCCGCAATTTATAGAGATATGTTGCACGAAAGATTACAAAATTTGTGTACTGGCAATTGTATTTTTGGGAATTAAATAATTGATGATATATTTTTTGAATCTTGACTGACAAAGAGTTCCTAGTTCAGAGAATCAGCAGTATACTAGGATTCTTTATTCTTACTTTTGATATTAAGCACCAAAAGATTGACCAATTGCCGCAGATCATACCACCTATCTTTGAAGATGTTTGGCTTGATATCTAAAAACAGATTGAGAAGTCCGGTGGTGGTACTTAAACGTAGGGCCTCCTCCTGCCATAGAGAGACACTTGGAAAATTTTCTTTCTAAAAATCGTTGATTAGGCATGAATGTGGGTCCCGTTTTGGGATTTAGATCTAAACTTAGAAACTAACTATTTTTGAAATGAAAGTGTTCACCTCCCTATTTATCAATTCTCCCCTCCTATAATTTAAACCCAACATCAACATTTAGGTTTAGATTCAGATGGGTTTCACCAACACCTAGATACATGATTTAGATTGTAGAGAGATGAATTATACGGTCGGATTCTTAGAAAAAAAAATAAATATCTTATTTTTAGTTGTCATTTTATTTGCATAAAGATTTTATTCTAACAATTCTTTACATACCGAGAAAAAACGAGTCTCAAAGATTTAGGAAATTGATGTCTCGCCTCCAAAAACTGATAGGGGTTCATTTATTGTGTCGTTATCGCTGTTTGTTTTTTGGATCGTATAGCATTTTTGGTTTTGCATTTCGGTTATGCAGAGAATGTTATATTATAAAAAGATACAATACCCTTAAGGGAAACGATTTTCCATTTAGTTTTCTTCTAAAAATAGCTTGGTTTAGGTAAATATGAAAGTTTGGCGCATCATTTGTTCTCAGAGAATCTCTCTTAACTGAGTATTATTGTTACAGAAATGATTTTGGATATAGAAATTGGGTCAATTGCCCAAATATTTTTAATACATGGTTCTAATGGACGAGTAAAAATTAGTATAGGTGAAATGGACACAAAAAAATAGCAAGAATGAATTTGGATTCATCCTAGCTTAAACCTAAAAAATAGCGAGGGTGGAACTGGATAAGAAAAAATATTTGAAAATGGGTAGGATGAAACTGTTTACATCCTGGCTATTTTTACATTCTCAGCTATTTAAACAATATCAAATTTTTACATATCTTTTTCACCCAGGAATTGTCGTTATTGGGTTAATTGACCAATTTTGTGTTTTGGATACTTCTGTTGCGTTAAAACCCTGCGGAAGCGATTTGCACAGCTACACAATGGTACTCCAAATATTGCAAAGAACACAAACTAAAGAAGATAAAAGAGACAAGAATTTAACGAGGTTGAATCCTCGGGAAAAACAAGAGATTTATATATTATCGTTTGGGAGAAAACATATAAACCCTAAGAGAGAAAGAAGAATTTTTTGGTGTGTCTTTCTAGGTTCTCTACTAGGCTATTTATATACACATAGGTAGGGATTAGGGTTCCATAACTTAGTTAATAAGTTCCTAGTCTTTAGGATCAAGAAAGCTAATTAAGAGTGATCTTAACTCTTAATCCTAATCTAACTTGGTGACCGACTAAAATTTGATTTATCCCAAATTAGTCTCACCGACTTGGAGAGTTTTAGTTTCTCCAAACTCTTATACACCGACCTATTCAACAATTCTCCACCTCGGATCATGCATTCATGCATGAGACGATCAATAACAAAATTACCTTCGTCTTCCAACGTCGATTGCGCCATAGGTTGCCTACGTATCCTCTGCAAGGAATCAAACCGACCGTAGTTCACTCAATGGCCTTGCTAGAAGGCCTCCACCAGGTTCCTAAGAACCTCTACACCAAAGGGTATCACCAAACCGGAAGAATGTGGATCAATTTCGAGCAATGACGAAACTTGACCCCAGATACTACTTTCGTTAACATACCAGCTGGATTGTCTTTGGTATCGATTTTCACAAGTAGAATGTCTTCTTCTTCCAGAATTTCTTTAACAAAGTGAAATCGAACATCTATATGTTTGGTTCTGGCATGATGCACTTGATTCTTAGCCAAGTAAATTGCACTACGACTATCACAATGCACAGGCAGTTGTTCCTGCACAACACCCAAGTCATCTAGCAAACCCTGTAACCATATAGCCTCCTTAAATGCTTCAGTCACTGCCATATACTCCGCTTCAGTAGTTGAGAGATCCACAGTAGACTGCAAAATCGATCTCCAACTAACCGGTGCTCCAGCCAAGGTAAATACATACCCTGTATTTGAACGCCTCTTGTCCAAATCACCAGCATAGTCAGAATCCACATAACCAACACACAGCTGATTGTTCCCATCTTCCATCACAAACTCCAAGCCAACATCAACAGTACCATAAAGATACCTCAAAATCCATTTCACAGCTTTCCAATGTCCTTTACCAGGATTATGCATATAACGGCTGATCATACTTACTCCATGTGAAATATCCGGCCTTGTACATACCATCGCATACATCAAGCTACCAACAACACTATCATATGGGACTTGGGCCATATACTCACGCTCTTCTTCAGTAGTGGGAGACATATCAGAACTCAACTTAAAATGAGGACCAAGGGGAGTACTTACAGATTTAGTTCCTTCGCAGATACCAAATTTCTGTAACACTTTCTTTAAGTATGCATTTTGAGACAAACAAACTTTACCCTTCTTTCTGTCACGTTGAATCTCCATGCCAAGAATCTTCTTAGCTTCTCCTAGATCTTTCATCTCGAACTCAGTTGACAATTTTTTCTTCAAGTTATCAATCTCTTTCTTGTTATTCGATGCTATCAGCATATCATCTACATACAACAGAAAATATATGAAATACCCATCATGTAGATTCTTGAAGTATACACAATGGTCATAGTGACTTCTTGTGTATGTCTGGTCAATCATAAACTGATCAAATCGCTTATACCACTGTCTTGGAGACTGTTTCAGCCCATACAACGATTTCTTCAACTTGCATACACAATCTTCTCTTCCAGCAACTTTAAACCCACTCGGCTTAGTCATATAAATCTCCTCTTCTAGATCACCATGTAAGAACGCCGTCTTCACATCTAGCTGAACTAGGTCTAAATCATACTGTGCTGCCAAGGCCAACAAAATTCGGATTGATGAGTGTTTCACAACTGGAGAGAACACCTCATTGTAGTCAATCCCTTCCTTTTTGCCATAACCTTTTGCAACTAACCTTGCCTTGTAGCGTACTTGATTCATCTGAGATCCTTCTTTCTTAGCATATACCCATTTGCACCCAATGTGCTTCTTACCGTTCGGAAGCTTCGTAAGAATCCATGTGTCATTCTTGTAAAGAGACTCCATCTCATCCTGCATAGCATCTTCCCATTCTTGATGCTCTACACTGTGTATAGCTTCAAAATATGTATTAGGAATACCTTCTTCAACAACTGGTAATGCATAAGCTATAAAATCATTCATCCAACCAGGTTTCCTGACCGATCTTCTCGGTTTGCTGGTTGCTATGGTCTCAGTGACCGTAGCTTCTTTATCTTCCACTGCTTCATGTTCCTCTTCATAAACATCGTCACTATCATTTGGAACTTCAGTAGTTACCTCCCTTGTAGACGTCACGCCTTCCGAAGTAGTCATAACAAATACATACTTAGCTGGAATTAGTGGAGTTGCATCAATCTCCACCTGCTGCAAAGGCTCACTAGTATTGGTGCTTCTGTTCTCCACCTGCTGAGAACCCCAAGACTTTACCATAGACGCTTCATCAAATGTAACATCTCTACTCATGACTATATTCTTTTCTATTGGATTCCAAATTTTGAACCCTTTCACTCCTTTCTTCACACCCATAAAGATGCCTTTAACAGCACGGATATCAAGCTTGTTTTCACTAACATGATACCAAGCAGGGCAACCAAAGATATTAATTGAGTCATAGTCATAAGCTGGTTTACCATACCACTTCTCCATCTGAGTTTTACCTTCTAATGCAGCTGATGGCAACCTATTAATGAGGAAGCACGCATATGTAACTGCCTCAGCCCAAAACGCTTTACCTAATCCAGCATTAGATAACATACATCGTACCTTCTCCATCAAAATACGATTCATGCGTTCAGCTACCCCATTTTGTTGCGGTGTCTTCTTAACTGTGAAATGCCTCTGTATTCCCTCATCCTGACGTACTTGCAAGAATGGATCACTTTTGTACTCTCCGCCATTGTCTGAACGTAGTACCTTGATCTTTCTGCCAGTTTGAGTCTCAATTGCCTTTTTTCATCTCACAAAGACTTCTAGGACTTCATCCTTATGCCTCATGGTGTAAACCCATACTCGCCTAGAATAGTCATCAATGAAAGACACGAACCAATGTTTCCCTCCCAATGATGCATTCTTGGAGGGACCCCAAACATCTGAGTGAACATAATCAGGAACTCCACTAGTGTTGTGGATTGCTGTGCCAAAGCTTGTTCTTGTTTTCTTGCCTTTCACACAATGTTCACAAAACTCTAATTTGTAGGAAATAGCACCTTTCAATAAATCTTGACGAAGTAAAGAGTGTAACGACTTATCACCTGGATGTGCAAGTCGCATATGCCATAACTTCGTGGTCTCCATCGCTGCAGTCTCGATGTGTTCAGAAATTGACACATCTCTTGTTACTGTACTCCCAGCTAAGTAGTACAAGTTATGATGCCTTGTGCCCTTCATGATTACCAACGATCCAGAGATTATCTTTAGAATTCCATTTTCAGCAACTAACTTGTAGCCCTTAGATTCCAAAGTTCCGAGCGAAATCAGATTCTTCTTCACAGCAGGTACGAACCTTACTTCCTTCAGTTCCCGAACCATACCATCATGCATCTTGATTCGAACACTACCAATCCCGATCACCCTGCAGGTATGATTATTCCCCATACGTACTTCTCCATCAAACTTCTCGAAGCTTGAGAACCAGTCCCGATGAGGACATATGTGATAAGTAGCACCAGAATCTAGTACCCATGTACCGTCAGTTACGATACAAGTTGATGGTGTCACAGTCAGTGAGAAATCCTAAGATACATCTGAATCATCACTTGCCTTAGCAATGTTCACCTCGTTCTTGTTGTTATCTCCTTCTCTATCTTTACGCTTGGTACAATGCTTAGCCCAATGGCCAAAGTCATGACACCATGAACATTCATCCTTCTGCAGACGCGCTCTTGACTTTGAACGCCCTTTCACTTTGCCACGATCACCATTCTTCTTTATCATGTCTGTTGAACGACCTCTTGCAAGAAGCAAGTCACAGTTAGCTTCACTTGACAGGTCTTCACGGTCCATCTTCCTGAACTCCTCACTACGCAATGTTGTAGTGACCTCAGCGTATGTCATCTTATCCTTGCCATGCATTAAAGACTTAATCACGGGTTCATAGCTTTCAGGAAGAGATTTTATCAGACACAAAGCTTGTTCCTCGTCGTTGATCTTCTCATCATAGTTAACTAACTCAGCAAGAATTTTATTATATGAATCCAGGTGCTCTGTTAGAGTTGCACCTTTCTTCATGTTATAGCGATACAAATTTCTCTTAAGATGTATCCTATTAGCCACGTTCTTCACAAGGTACTCCTTCTCTAGCTTTTCCCAGAGATCCTTAGCTGAAGTCTCGTGCTGATAATTAACTCTTACTGACGTTGCTAAACACCCACGAATCGAACCCAGACATAATTTATTCATCTTTTTCCACTGCTTGTCAGACATCTCCGCTGGCCGACCTTCTAGAGCTTCTTCTAGGTCAAGATGAACAAGAGCATCCATTACGTCTGTTCTCCATAAACCAAAGTTATTGGTTCCGGTGAACTTTTCAACCTTCAGTTGTGATCTATGAGAATGCAGTATTTCTTCTTTTGTTTCTTTATCTTTACTTGTGGACTCCGAATGTTCTCCTAAAGGATCTTTCGGATCAACTGGATCTTTCCCGTCAACCATTGTTCACAAACAACCAAATATAGATAAAAAAACTAAACTTTGAGATCAGAATTACCTCAAACAACTTCAGAAAAAATACTCCCGCTGCAATATTATGAATACTGAAAATTCCAAGAACCTAACCCGAGCTCTTGATGCCAATTGTTGCGCTAATTGCACAGCTATACAATGATACTCCAAATATTGCAAAGAAGACAAACTAAAGAAGATAAAAGAGACAAGAATTTAACGAGGTTGAATCCTCGGGAAAAACAAGAGATTTATATATTATCGTTTGGGAGAAAACATACAAACCTTAAGAGAGAAAGAATAATTTTTTGGTGTGTCTTTCTAGGTTCTCTACTAGGCTATTTATATACACATAGGTAGGGATTAGAGTTCCATAACTTAGCTAATAAGTTCCTAGTCTTTAGGATCAAGAAAGCTAATTAAGAGTTATCTTAACTCTTAATCCTAATCTAACTTGGTGACCGACTAAAATTTGATTTATCCCAAATTAGTCTCACCGACTTGGAGAGTTTTAGTTTCTCCAAACTCTTATACACCGACCTATTCAACAACTTCTGCATTTGAAGAGTCGGTTTCCGAATTTAAGACCACCTGGTCAGTCGATTTAAAGACTTCTTTTTCCTCTAAACTCCACCAAATGATCAAACGTTTCTCCAAAATCTTGAGCTTCACTGAAATATGTGACTGAAGAATAGTTTCAAAGTTCGTTTTGGTATGGGAAATTTGAGAATACATCCCATTTTTTATAATGCATTTGGGGACATATCCAAGATTGATGTCAGGTTTTATCAAGCATAAGTTTCTTTTTCTTTTTGTTCAGAATTCGACACTCAGTAGCCATGAAAGCCACACAAGAACCCTTGCAACAAAACAGAAAAGCCAAAAGACAAACTCCAAAACCCATTACCGCATGCAGACACCACATTATTGTGGATTATACACTTGAAATCCATAGATAAAGATACGATCTTGGTACTAGTACTAGGAAAGCAGCCACAGTCGTCATTTCTACCGAACTTAGGAAAATGCGAAATGCTAAAATACAAAATATTAAGTAAAAACTAGTCATATCATGTATGAAGTTGATGATAATAAGTACATGGTCCGAGAGAGATAAAGTTGTTGCCAAGCTAAGTCCCACACTCCCTCAAAGAAACTAAATGGAAGGTTTTTCAGAGAACAACACCAAAAGTCTCAAGTCAAATGAGAAAAATTTCTGAACCAAAATACAAGTCAAGAAACATACCAACTCCGAAGAAATATGCACTGATAAATACTACTATTAAATCTAATGAAGACGACTTTGCTTAGATATATCGTTGTGTTTGGACTTTGGACTGCTCACTGCTGTTGAAGTTTGAAGAAGAAGTTTAGAAATCAACACTCAAAAAGACTACGAACCATATTACTGCATTTGGAATGGATTCAAATTTCAATAGCTCACCCCAAGAATGAGATAACAAAGACGTTTTTGAAAAGGGCACGTGGGATGGTGCTTACTACAGCTCGTGGGATGAAATTGAATTGCTAGAGTAGAAGAAAAGACAAACAAAAAAAGATTCAAAATAATAAATGACTTAAAATTGGTCCAAAGAAGTAAAAACAGTTGATGGATCGGTGATCAACTGTACCGGCGGCAGAAGTACCGGCCAAAAAGAAGAACAAAAAATTACCGTGGTAAGTAATCTCTAAGTAGGAGAAGTAGATGAAGAAGTGCTAAAGCACGAGGAAACCGTGGGATGATATGTTTGTTGGTTGCTTATTTACGTGGGACTATATTTTTGTTCTGTCTATCCCACGAGCAACTTCTCTAGAACGATTCTCTTCCGTCTCGACGTTTTCTTCGATGTCAATTTCTTTGGAATATGTGGAAATTGAGTTATCTTAGATGGATATATATATAAGCTGTTCAACTCACATCAAAGGGAAGCAGGAGATAATAAGACTTGCACCAAAGGTTGAAGCAGAATTCAAAAAACCGGACATCAGTATGTGACATTTCTATGAGCTAGTCCACAAATATTGAACAGGGAGCCTAACCGCAACGTAATATGCAAATGATAGTGTTGCGTAATTTGTCAACTGAGAACGACACGAGATAGTTAAAATTTTATGTGTACAAAATCAAAAGATACATCACTCCCTCTACAGAAACCTAGCAATCAAACTGATGGCATATCAAAAGTCTGCCATTTAATTACTACCCAAAACATTTGGGATTTGGACAAACTTAAAAATTCCTTTGATGATCAGATAATAGAAGTGATAAGAAACATAAACATTAAGGGAACATATGAGGAAGACAAACCTCACTGGTCCTTAAATAAAAAAGGATATTTCTCTGTAAAGTTCCTGTACAAGAAAATCAATTCTAATGGCAACACAAATCAAAATTGGATCAAAATTTTGGGGATGGATATCACCCCATATGTCAAACCTTTTATGTGGAGAGCAGCGCAAGCCATACTGCCAACTAATATGAGATGGCAGCGATCCTTCCTCATATAAATACAACTTGCAAGCTTTGTAATGAAGGCCATGAATCTCTATTACACATTTTCTTTGAGTGCAACTTTGCAACTCAGGTTTGGATGCACTTTAATTTAGGTAAACAGTATGTTACAAATGGTACAACAACCTTTCGTGAGTGGCTTGATGACTGTTTTGTACAGCAGGATAGAAATAGTTATGGAGTGAAATGGCAAGGTTCTATGTAGTGTAATAATTTGGTTTATTTGGAAAGCAAGGTGCAATATTACATTTAGAAATGAGAGCCAAAACAGTGTAACGACGGCAGACAAAATAGCCAAGTTTATAAATAATTATATGACCGTAAACAGATCAGGCTACAATGTAATGCAGTCCCTCTACTAAGCTCATAAGGATGATGAAAATCTGAAAATAAGAACTCAACAAACAAGGAACAAACCGCCTCGATGACACTGAAAATAAACATAGTCCTATCAATGAGGGACTCAGCAGCAAAGGCAGGAATTGAGCTATACAGGTACAATCAGAGAAGCAAGAGGACTCAATGCTAACTGCACTTCTTGGGAACAACTTGAGATCAAAGGGGATGAAGCTGCTTTCCGACAGGCAACAGAATTGAGTGGTCACACTATCTCGATTAGAAGCAATTCTGAACCTACTCCACTGCTACTGATAGGAATGTGTGCGACAGCAAGGGACATAGATACATGATAAGCGCAGATTTTGGAAACAAGAAAAAGTTTGAGATAAATTTTTTAGCACTTGATTTCATTTTAGTTCGGAGATTTAATGTAATATGGGCTGCAAATTTATCAGTTTTCTATAACAAGTATGCCATACAACACACATGGAAAGATTATACTTTAAATGCTTTATTAGCTTATTTGAACATCCAAAGCTGGAATAAATATGTAACTTGAATCCGTAACTCCTTTCAAGGAGAAAACGGAATTATAATATCAATGATACGAGGGAAACCTCTTTTTTCCAAAAAAAATAAATAAAAATAAAAATATTTATTATTAGATAAAGATTATTGCATTAACTAGTTGGAAGTCTAACAAGCTAAGTTCCAACAACGTACTACTACATTAATTGAACAGGTTGTTGTGCGAATACCAGCGAGCCTCATGGGTAACTTAACCAACTCTACCTTCC
Source organism: Papaver somniferum (assembly GCF_003573695.1). Lineage (NCBI taxonomy): Eukaryota > Viridiplantae > Streptophyta > Magnoliopsida > Ranunculales > Papaveraceae > Papaver > Papaver somniferum. Next base: position 65,750,244 of record NC_039359.1, read on the forward strand.
ATGTTAATTCCTACAATATTACGTCATTGAGAATTCGAACATGGGACTTCCTGGAACGCATGAAACTTTGGGAAACGGGGATGACTAGCTGAGCTAGGTGCCCGTCTTTTGAAAAACGGTGCTGTCTTTTCTTTTCTTTTTTGTCAAAATGAGAATTCATTGAACATGAGATACATAAATGGGTAGTTTAACCCAGTAAATACAACCGGAACACAAAAAGGAAACCAACATGGGAAAATTTAACGAAAATGGGCTAAGTTCATTATAAAAATTTAATGTAGGAATTACCTATAGGTACTAATTTAGTGATACTAATTAGTGGCAGGTACACCCACTAAAGCCCAGTAAGCATAGGTCCATAATTAAAAGAAAACATGAAACTTGACCTAATTTTTTAAGCCTAGGTCCTGTACACGTGCGGGACACATGTGACGTATTATCATAATTCCCAAAACACCCCGCACTATATAAAAACGGATAGAGACGTTCGTTTCTTTTTCATTCTCTCAATTTATGTTTTCAGAGAAGAGCTCTGCAAGTGAAGATTATTTGAGGTCCTTGTTCGATTCGTGAATTCGATTCATGAGTTCGAGCTCTGCAAGTGTAATCGGTAGGTGGATTTGTTGTTCTTACGATATTCATGCTTGATTTTTTAATTTTTTTACTTCGATTTTGATAAAAATCCTTCAGATCTAGATAGAAAGTCATGTTTTATGTTCATTTCATTAGTAGATCTGATGTTTTAATTCCATTTGTTGGTCTTTGGTTTGTTTTTAGTTTGCTTTTGTGTATTAATCATCAATACGTATATGATGTACTTGTGGTTTTTGATGAAAATAGTCCAGATCTAGTTATAAAATCATGTTTTACGTTCGTTTTGTTTGTAGATCTGGTATTTTAGTTTCATTTTGGTGGCTTTTGGTTTGGTTTCAGTTTGGTTTTGTGTATTAACCATCAGTACGTATATGACGTACTGTTAATCTTTGTTTACTATGCATCTATACGTTTGGTTTCAGTTTTTTACAGTGTTTTTTTGGTATGAATTGACAGTACATATATGGTGTACTCTTCTGATTTTGTTTTATTCGAAGTTTTTCCAGTTTTTTTTTCGATCCATGAGTATGTATGTATAATACTGAAGTGTTGTCACCTTTTTTAGTCTTATCCGTCAGTACATATACGAAATACTGTAATATTTGTTTCGATCCTCCTATTTTTCATAGATCTATTACCTATTCTTGTCATGCAGTTGATTTGTTGTTCATGAATCTTCAGTACATATGTCGCATAATGATAGGAAATGCTATTTGGATGTGCTTTGTCTCATTTTTTAGTCTTATCCGTCAGTACATATACAAAATACTATAATATCTGTTTCGATCCTCTTATTTTTCATAGTTCTGTCACCTATTCTTGTCATGCAATTGAGTTTGGCCACTTCTTTGACATGAAGTTCAGTTTTTAGTTCATGACTCCGCAGTACGTATATGTCAAACTGATATAAACTTCTTCTAATTCTGTTTTATTCACAATTTTGCTACTTCTTTTGGTTTGATCCATGAGTACGTGTGTGAGATACTAAAATATGTGCTTTGGTTCGGTTATATTCATGGATCCATCACTTCTTGACATGCAATTGAGTTTTTAGTTTATGAATCTGCAGTACGTATATGACGTACTGATAGAAACTTCTTTTGATTCTGTTTTGTTCATAGTTTTGCCACTTTTTTTTTTGTTTGACCCATGAGTACGTGTGTGAAATACTGAAATAGATGGTAGCTTTGTTGATGTGTTTTAATATTGTTATATTCTGATCACATTTACAGGTTCCATATGTCCAACGGATACACACTCTATATGTAAGCAGTGCGGCAGATATATACTCAGATTTGTAAGTAGTGCAGCAGATATGTACTCAGATTTGTAAAAAGTGCAGCAGATATGTACTCAAATTTTAAGCATGGTGGCAGATATGTACTCAAATTTGTAACACAAATTTAGCAGATATGTACTCAAATTTGTGGTATTTTATATGTTTTAATTAAATTTGGACCTCCCGATAAATAAAATCTCGATTTGGTAGAAGTATGTTATTTCACACATATTTAACCAGTAGGGTATATTAGTCATTTCCATGTTTTCAAAAAACTTTGGACCCTAGGATAAGAATAAAATCCGGTTGGACCCTCCTATAAATAATGTTATGGGCTTAGGACCAAACAAGAAATTTTCCAAATTTAATTGATCAAGATTAACTAGTAGCTTTAGCGGCATTAGCAGTCTTGCGGATTTAAGCAGCTTCAAAAATCTGTTGCATACCGAGCAAGGGCATAGAATTATATATGTAATCATTGCATTTTCCTTTCAGGGTTTGCGAGTCTGAGCTCCAGAGATTGTCCCAAAGTAGCTAGTTTGATTAGAGCTGGCAAACAAGCCAAAACCCGCGGGTTTGCCCGGCCCGACCCGTGAAAAACCCGCACCCGGCTCGGCTGGTGTCTAAACAAGCCGGGTTAGGGTTGGAGAAATGCCGGCTTGTGAGTAAACGGGTTAACCCGTCCCGGCCCGTAAATCCGCGGGTTCAGCCCGTTAACCCGTCTACAATACCTAATTACTAATTTTTATTTAATCCTGACCGTCAGATTATCTAGGGTTAATCCTATCCCTAGGTTTAAGGTATAAAAAGTTAAACCTAAAACTAACTAAAGAGATATCGTTCTCTTTCCTTCTCTTTTTTTTCTTCTGCTCCTTCTCTTATTCTCTGCGTTCTTCGGCTGGTAATTTTTGATGTTCTTTTTTTTTTTGTGCACAGGTAATTTGCAGCCATTAAGACTAGCTAGTTGTCTAAACAATAAGAAATTGAAGATATTTGAAACGGATCCTTTTGATTATGAAAGTATTATCAACACTTTGAAAGATTGTTCTGCTTTGTTCTACACTTTCGAAACTCCTCAAGAACAACCCATCTTTGATGTATGTACTACTTAATTTTCTGTCTACTTAATTTTTATTTTTGATTTACTTTTTTTTTTCTCCTCCTTATTGTAGCTGGCAATAGGTTTGTTCGAAGGTTGGGTAAGAACTTTAGCTAACCCTATGCTTTTTTGTTTTTATTTTGTTGTTGTTCGGTTTCTCCTTGACCCTCTTCTCTAAAAGCATCATCCTAGATTTGATTTATTTTTTATCCCTAATCTGAGTTTTCTATCGATTCAATTTTCCGTTGATTTCTCTTTGGTTTTTCTTTATACTCCAGGACATGGATTTGCTAGGTATTGCTTGCTGCAAAGAATGTGATTTTATCTATCTAAATCAAGTACTGGATTTTTGTTTTAGTGAAGATGTTTTTCTAATCATGTTTTTTATTTGAGATGATATGCATGTATTGTGGTATCTATAAATTTTTGAGATTGGGCTTAATGGTGATAAGACTTGATGTCAGAATCATGGGATGTTATTGACGGGAGATCACAGATTGAACAAAAGAGGATGTCTGTGATACGCGATGGTGAATTGGTACAGGTAAATTATAATTTTGGTGAATCAGTTTGATAACTTTCAACAATTGCGTTTTGAGAGGTTAGAGAAATATATAAATGAAAGTAAACATATTTAGTTTCACGGAATCAATACTGTTTCAGTACCAGAGCAGTAACAAGTCCATTGTTGTATGATTATTGTAATGGGATTTACGCTATTTTTACATTTTCTAATGAACTTCCTTATTTCAATTGCTTAATTAATTAGATGTCTGATGATCTTCATTTTGATTTCTTGCTTTTTTTTTTCAGGAGTTTATGGATGAAATTGAGGTTAGAGCTGCTCATAACGTATTAGAAGCTTGTGCTCAGACAGATACGATGGAGAAGGTTATATTCACATCATCTGTAACAGCAGTTATTTGGGGAGAAGACCATAAATCCACCACCGCCGACAAAGAACTCTCTGAAAGGAATTGGAGTGATGTCAAGCCGGGTAACCCGTGAACCCGCAAGCTTTACCCGTTACGGGCGCGGGTTGAAGAAATGACCACCCGTGAAGAATATCGACCCGCAGGTTTTGACCCGTGTTAACCCGAACCCGTGTAACCCGTAACAAGCCAGCCCCGACCCGCCCGTTTGCCAGCTCTAAGTTTGATGATTCAGGATGAACGTAGTTTTGTTTTATTCTGGTCCCCAGTGCCTAATAGTAGACTCTTAGTCTCTACCATCTAGTTGGCTGTTTTGAATAGATTGCTTCTGGTTTTGAAGGCTCCATGGATTGAAACGCCCCAAATGTGGATAAGGGATATTTCACTCATAATTAAAAAAAAAAAAAATTCTTTAATTATATTTATTACAAGCCAAAAACTAAGCCTAAACCTAATCAATACTGCTTCTTCTTATCTTTTTTTTTCCATTGTTTTTTCTTCTTCTTCCTTTTTTTTTTTCTATGGGCTTTTTACAAATCTAGACCTATTTCTTTTATGGGTTATAAAATTAAGCCTTTTTTTTCTTACAAATCTAAGCCTTATTTGATCAAAATTGATGGATGGAAAGTTAGCACCGTTTCTTTGAATCGCTGATTTAATTCTGTCTCATCACCAATACTCAAGCCACTACTACTGCAGCACCTAAAATAAGTATATTGCAGCACACTACTCAAGCCATTTGCAGTTTAGTTAAATTTTCATTTGCAATTACAAACTTATTCTTCTCAAGCCATTCACTGCCTGCACAACCAATTTCCTGTAGGTTCCTGACTTTACTCCTCAAGCAACTCAGTGCAGCAACAACTTCAAAATCTCCTTATAACACATCAAACATAACTCCACAGACTCCATTGTTCACAATAGCATGGGCACTAACCATGAAATCCATCTAAAAGGACACAATAGCAGCTCGCACTGACCTACAAGTTCGTGCGCACATTCATCATCAAGTTCACAACAGAACCCAAAGTTGTTTTTCCATGAAATATGATATATACACATTTCTGCATCCATCTCACCGCAGAACATCATTTACACATATTTAAGAGAATGAAATTTAGGCAAAAAAGCCGAAAACTCAACATAAGCAGTAGTTAAAGCATCAATACTTACTTTCCCAAAACCTTTGATAGTATTTGAGCATAGTAATCCACCATTTGCGCCTTTGTAACAACTTCAACAGTAGGTTTTTCCATTCTAACTAACCAATACTTAGAATTCCCCTCCGAAAACAACCGAGATGCTCCAGCACTTAAATTTGACACACCACCCAATTGAACATTGTCTAAACTGTAATCCTTCTCCGCAGATTCAAAATCCCGGTCAGGCATAACGGATAACACTTCCGGCAGGCATAAAATCACAAGTAAAATGAAAACTAGCTAAACTCTCTCACTAAAAGCTCTTAAATGTGATAATTGATAATTCAGAACACCAGTTTCATAGTAATTGAACATACCAGAGAGATCATGAGAAGTCGCTTCATCAATATCGCAACAAAAACCAAAATGGGTTTCCCATGAAGCATTGCAAATGCACATTTGAGCTTCCTTTTCAATGCAAAATCAAAAATACCAAAAACCCAATTAGAAGACTAAGTAATTCAGTTACACCACAATACATGGCATTGTAAACATAACTCAAGCTGCACCTAGCCATTTCTCACACAGACTCATCATTGTCTCAGTCCATTGCAGGTTCAAGACTAAGCTCATAACCTCAAACCCCTGCATTTCTGTTCATACATCCATACCCATTCATTCCCACATTCCTGCAATTATGACATACAACTTATTCCATCTGTTATTTTAATTGTAGCTTCAAATACTACTCAACAACATTATCTTCTACAATAGCATCAACCAATTATCACAACAACCATTCAACACAAAAAAACCCAAAAATTCCTACTCTGTGTGTAACTACCGGAAATCCAGTAGTACACCCAAATAAGAAATAAACAAGATTTAAGACATAAGAGATAATTTGGGTAAGAAATTCTATATTGATATACCACTCAAGGAGATGAAATTATAAATTTTGGACACCAGGAAACCCTAATCTCGCACACTAAGCAAGACTATTCTAATCCCCCCAAAATCCGTTCCCCTTTATATTGCCCAAGGGCCTGTATTTACAAACCTTCCAATCCTAATGGAATACATCTCATTTTACTTCGTCCAAGGTCGCCATGTTCTCGTGGGTTAGCTTTTTACTTCGTCCGGACCATTTTCCATAAAGTTTTTCCCCTTCTTTCGCTGACATCTTCGGGAACTTTTCGGGACAACTGTCTCTTTTCTTGCTCAATAATATACTGACTTCGCGGGTTATATTTTCAACCAAGTAACCTTACTTCGCCTATCTGATTTCGTGGTTGGTATCTTGTTGGGTATTCCAAGTGATTTTTCATGTTTTAAATTCTTTATGCGAGTTACTTCGTCTTGGAACGCTTCCGTGCGTACATGTGTTCTTACTTCGTGTCGTTAATCGTTGACGAGATGATTCTGACTTTTGATTTGACAAGTCCCTGACTGGAATCTTGAGGAACGATGCAAGATCCTTGGGTGAGATTCCTAAGACTTATTTCGTGCCTTCCTGTGCGGACACGTGGCGAGCCTATTTTGTGTACCTACATTTTGTCTTTTCTTATTCTGTTCGAGTCACATGAGAATGGAATAAGAACTGTTCGAAGTTCCTTGGCTGCCACGTTCTCCACCCTCTTGATTCCACGTGGCCATGTTCTCTTGGTAACCGGCTTCTACCGGTCAGGATTCCTCGAACGTGTCGACAACCCGTTTTGCCGGTTATCTTCTTTATACTATAAATATCTCGTTTTAACCTGGTTTTGGGTTTCTTCTTCCCTTTTTTCTTTGCCTCGAACTCTCGTCTTTACTGCTCCTGCTTCTGCCATTGTTGTCGTCCTTCTTTTCTTTCAATTTCCCTCGTCTTTCTTCTGTCTTCATGGCCCCTAAGATAGCTTCAACACCTAACCCGCTCAAAACTTTTGAGGAATTCCAAGACGACTTTCAGAAGATTGGTTTAACTTTGACCCCCGCTGTCGATTCTTCTGTAATTACCCCTATTTCTGCAACTCAAGATATGGAACTGACTTACATGTGCATTCTGTTCGATATTTGGTCTGCATACAAGATGATTGTCACCGTTGTCCAGTTGAGATCCGGGTTATCTTTTCCCCTCTACAACCCTTCTAACCCTTCCTTCCTCGAGATTCTGAATAGGATCCAGTGTGGGGCTTTCCAGCTTTCTGTCAATGCGATTCGGATCTCCAACGAATTTATGATTCGCTCAAAGAATGACACTTCGCAAGTTCCGTTAATAGCTGATGAGTATGATCCTCGCGACTATAACGTGGTCTCTTTTGCGGCCAATTATTCTGATAGGTTCACAATCTCGAGAAAGCATCAGGAGTGGGGTATTCAGCTTATCCGAAACACCGCCTCTACCCCGTCCAAAGCTCTTCTTTTAGATGTGAATCCTCTCGAACCGGGGCGAGATGACTGACTTCGCTCTTCTTGTGACGAAGACTGGATGATGTTTCCTCTGGTAGTAGAGGGCCCCTTAGTCTAGGGTGTTGATGAGAAAGGGATTCCACGCTAAGCATTGCTATCTCGCTGCCTGTGATCCCTGGAAATTTCGATGGTCCGTGCCAACTGAGGTATTTTTTTGTCTCTTAGATCTTCATCGTGCTTTGGGTTTTGTACGTTATGATATCCTTTTTCCCTTTTACTTGGTACGAAATGCCTGCTGCTGGTCTCCTCAAGGATCAAGGAAAGGGAGGCATCTGTTGAATCTCCTGCTCCCAAATAAGTATTTATTTCACGTTATCTTCTTTTCCGCGATGTAACCTTAGATTCTAACCCCTTACTCTTCACAGGATGATATTCCCATTGTTAAGCAACTTACTTCTGAGCCATCTAAGGGACGAAAAAGGTGTGATCATCCTACTACGCCTTCCTCTTTAATTCAGGTATCTTTAATTCGCTGAAAGTTGCCACTTCGTGTATTATAGTACTGCCATCCTCTAATAGGTTTGAACTCGTTATTTCGCAGACTGGTGCTTTCCACGTACCCTCTTCTGGCGAGCCTAAAAGGAAGCGTAGGACCTTGGACTTGGCTGGTTTGACTGCGGTTAGGAGTTCGGTTGTTCCTCCAACTCGTCATGCTCCTCCTAAGCATCAGTCTACTCTCCCTCCTACAACTTCTTCTCCCAAAAGTGTTGATCCTCCCGTTCTTCCTCCTTTGGCCGTGCATCTCGAGGAATCCCCAAAGAAACCCACCCCCCTTGTAACAAGGTTGAAGCAAAAGATTTCGTCTGTGATGTCTAATCCTCTATATGATCCCGACATGAAGTTTCTGCAAGGAATTTATCACAAGGCTCGTGAAGATCCCGCCACGAGGTCTCGTGCCCTTGAATCTTTGGTGACTTTTAGTGCTGGCGACTTTCTTTCTCAAGATTCATCCGTACTTCTGAACGCCTCCATGAATCTGACTCTTCAACAACATTCTGCTTTAATGAACCTGGTGATCCCTTTATACTTCTTCGACCGTTTTTCATAGCATTTCGAGTTCCGTTTCTAAACTCTAACTTGTCGGTTGGCAGGAAGTCAATCGTCACATGGACAGCTTAGTGGAGATCAAGGTAGTTAATATCGTGTATCGGTATCGTATCGGTCGGGTCCTATACACCTACACAAATGATATTATATGTTTTTATAGGCGATACATCATTAGGATTTTTTTTAATATTTATTATTTATCAAAAAAAAATATATTGATATAACCATAGTAGAAAATAATAATTGTAGTAAACATACTTCAACCTTACAAAATAAGAGGTGGTTGATTAGAGCCTTATACTATCAACAACGAAACCAAACATTGAATGTCCGTTATCCCATCAACATCATATTTACAGTAATTACATCCACCATAATCATATATGAAGTTAGCAAAATTAGTGGAGTTACTTTCTTGAACTAAAAGTTCAAGAAATCATAATCAAAAGACAAAATACATTAGTGATATATCAGTGTACAAGTGAAACCTATATTATCAGTGTACAAGTGAAACCGATATATCGGTCTGTACAGGACGATACACGCGTTTTTTATCGTTTCTCCTTCGTATCGCCGATATTTTCAGTATCGTAAAGGTTTTTTCCGATATCCTATAAAAACCTTTAATATCGGCCTGTACAACCGATATTAACTACCTTGGTGGAGATTAGACTTGTCCGCGAGAAGATGAGAAGATGAAGAAGGATGATGCTCAAATCAAGGATTTGACGAAGGAGATTAACGAAAAGAAAGAATACTCCAGGAAGAAAGACAAGAAAATGGAGAAGCTTCAGAGTAAGTTCTCCCCTCGTAGATCCATTTCTTGTCTTTCTCTTTATGTATGTTATTTTCTTATTTCGTATTTCGTCAAGCTCAATGCATGAAACGTCAAATGGATGCTTCCGAAACGTCTGCCTTACTTGAAGATATTGGCGTTGAAAACCTGAACCTCTCAACTCAGAATGATTTCTATGTAACTCAAAAAGAGATTCTGAATGAGAAGGTCGAAACTCTTTTCTCGCAAGTGGACCGTTTGTCTGTCGATTGCTCTCGTAACGAGGAATTGAATCATCATCTTCATGAAGAGAATTAATGCCTCAAGTTAGAGCTTCAGCGAGTCAATAACTCTCTCACTACTTCAAGGAATCTTCACTCCTCGTCATTATCGTTAATTAAGAGATTGGAGGAGAATAAGGAACGTACAATCAATAAGAAGAATCAAGTTACATGACCTTCGTAAATCTCGCAGCGTAGTTACTGGTTTGAACGAGGAGATTGATTGTTTGAATAAAAAGGTGGAGTTAGTTTCTCCAAGCTCAGCTAGAAGTCTCCTCGCTCCCAAAATCCGTTAAATCTTCTTCTCAAGCCAAGTCTGTTCATCTTCGTAAGAGAAAGGGTACCCTCATCATTCATCCTGACAAAGATACTTTGAAGTCCGGTCATGGTAAAGGTTCGGACGATTCGTATCACGAGTTATGCGTTCAGCTCCGAGAATCACATCTTGAAGTCTCCAGACTGAATCATTTGTATTATAATATCCAAGAGACTTTGAACACTACTATCTTGCAAATGGAAGTTAGTTTTAGGTGCGACATGTAGTTATGGTCAAATCAAATTTCAAGTTTCTGATAAAATTTTATTTCGTCTTTGCAGAACCCGAAGAGCGCTACAAGAATCATATCCTTCATATTTCACATGAAAGGGATGAGTCTCGCAACGAGCTTTCTCGCGTTAGAGATGATGTTAAGGATTTGAATGCTGATATCGACGACATGATGGAGGATTCCGCGAAAGTGGCGAAGTTATCTCGTAAGAATACTCAGAACTACCTGGTATCCCTCTTCAACAATTTCTGCGATGAGCATGGTATTCCTCATCCTACTTTTCCTGTAGAGATTTTCTCTGACGATGAGCATCCAGTCGACGACAGAACCGTCTCAGGCGAAGAATAGAGGTTTGCATGAGATGACGAGGAACAGAAGTCCAAGGAGGCAAAGGTCGAAGAGGAAGATCCCAAGGATGCCTTTACTTCTACAAGGTTTTCTGGACAACCCTCAAATCCTAATGCGGATATTGCTGCAGACCTTGCGAAGCTGGTGGTGATGTCCCGGAGATAACGGTCACTGATGGCATTCCTCTTCAGCAACAATCCTAACTTTTCTTCTTCCATATTTTAAGTTCCATTTTTCACTATTTTGGAAATAATTTCTCTATCTTGGCGCTCCCAAGCTTGGGAGGCAAAACATACTTTCGATTGTTTTTTGGGTAGTATACTTTGGTTAGACATATCAATATTACGATTTTTCAACAGAGTGTTGCAATACCTAGCCCTTTGGTCAAGTATATACTTTCCGAGGGAATACTCAAAAGAATAACAAAGTTTAAAGTATATACTTGCATCTTATTCTTTTGTGGATTGACGAAGTATGACATGGATTCGTTTTATTTCGCATAAGTTTTGAATCCTGCTGCTTTCCCCATTGCATATTCTTATTTTGTGTTCTCGTCTGTGCATCTCATGTTGTCCTTGCCTCGGGCTACTTAAACCTTTATTCCTAGTCTTATTTGTTTGATTTTGCCTCTTTTATACATTTGATGATAATCCCGTTTCTGCTTTCCTTTAGTGTTACTCCGGGTTATAACTGGTGGTGGTTTTAATTCTGCTTCTTATTCATCTGTTTCCTTTTGAGGTCTTATTGCGCCTCCTAATTAAGGTCTTATTGCGCCCCATCCTTTTTGAAGGATCTTAATTCGACGAAGTATCAGGCGCTTATTATTCTTTCAAATAATAATTCATCAACCTCGTCTTATCATTCGTTTTGAACCCCATCTCGCGGAAATGTGACACGACTAGCTATCCCCATGAATATTAGCCCCATGACATTGCCTCTTTTTTGGTCACACAACTCCCTAATCTGGAGGGTGCCATCCCTTTATATTCCCCCTAATTTCCCCTTCAAGGAGGTTAACCCTAACATGCATGTTGGTCTCCTCCCATCAAGTTATTACGACATTCAGTTGTTTTCGTGACTTCTTATCCCATTCGCCGATATGGATTGTGGTTACGAAGTCACACCCTAAGTGGGGTTTCTTTGGGATCGAGTGCATCGTAGCCAAGACTTGCCATACGGACATGGCCGGTAATGCTCCAGACGTCCCAGGAACCCGCAGCTCAACCGAATACGTCGGTGCCTTGGTCATATTTCTGCACCCCTTACCGAAGGTCATCATAAAAGGGACCCTCAGAAGATAGGTCTTATCATTGCCCTAGCTTATTTCTCTGAGAGTTGTTCACGATGTGCGTTAGGTCTTCCCTCTTGCACTTCTCGTGCAAACTAGGGTGCACGCTGTAGATTCTCATCCTTCCTAGGTGAAGGTTTTAAGTTTCCCTAGAAACCATTTACTTCGTAGGTCGTATTTGCCTCCTAATGCGAGGTCTTACCTTGTCTGGGTTGTGGTTTATTTTGTTTTAATTGCTTCATAAGCACGAGAATTCACATCCTTGATTTGATTCATCAAAATTCTGAAATATCATTGTTATTGTTTTGTAAATCTGATACATTGATAAATTAATTAAAACAAGTACAATCCTTCCGTTTATACGATCCTTGCTTGGTTATTAGTATTCTTCTTCTATGCGAATGTGTTCAGACTGATACCTCTTCAATTCCTTCATCCCTACATAGTTTCTGATCTTTAACAATTCTGAGAATAAAGGATGCTTTGTTGATAACGCACAGATGAACGAGCGCACTAACTCTTCTTCGGACAACCTTCCTTTCATCTCTCCGCAAATTGTATCTCATCTCGCCACAATACTTCGCAAGCTCTCATTTTCCCTTTGTCTTAACGAGAATAACGCTGCTATTTCTGGTTTGTAGGGCTCACTTGTCGCACATTTGTTCATCATTTCTTTCCGCCCCTGCAACCCAGATGTTCTTACAGTTATCCGGACATTGCTTGTTGCTCCTCGCTTACCGGTCATCATCAATTGTTGTGTTCGACACTCCGTTTATCTGAATTCCCTCTTGCTATTTTCTATGGATATTTTTATATCTTCCCGTTCGTCTCGCTCTCCTCGCCTCTTCACTTTTCATCAATATTCTTGATGCCCTTCAACTGCTAAGTTTCTTCCCGAAGCGTTTTATCCTCTTTGGGTGTCGTGCTCCACTTGTTTTCCTTTTAGGTGATTGTTCTTAGTTATGAGTTTCTCGTTTTTCCTTTCTAGCCTTATATGCTCCCTTACCCGGTCTTCCTTCCTTCACCTTTCTTGGTAGAGTTCTTCCTTCAATCGTTCCATCTCCTTACCTTCTTCGCAAGCGTCTTTTGGCCCACTCCTTGAACCTCGTGCTTTCTTATCTTCGTCGTTTCCCTCAGTTTCTGGTACCAATACCCTTTTACGTTTGGTAATGTTTTCCTTTGCTCCACCTCGTGGGGTTTGTTTTTCTTTTACGAGAGGATTTTCTTTCTAATTTTGTGTTGCTTTCCTTCCTTATGGAATTTTCCCTTTCTTCGACTTCCCACTTTGCTTTATTTCAATCCGACCTTCTCACTCCGGAGTCACTTTGTGGTCCTTTTCGTTGGCATCCAACGTTTTATCTACCTCTTATATACCCATTTGGGATGTAGCTTGCCCTTCACATACTCCAATTGTGAATACCATCAGTTTCTCTTCTCTTTTCGCTTCGCACACCTTATTCTTTTGTTCTATCTTTCTTCTTAGTTTCTCATCATAGTTATGGACATCCTTTTCATTACATTCTCTCGCATCCTTTAGATCTCTTTTGTTCTCTCCTACCGCAATTGGCATAGGGAATCATATAGCTTGATGGTATGTCGACGCAACTCCTTTAATCCCATGTATCCATGGTCGTCCTATGAGAGCATTATAATGCGAGTCTATGTCTATCACGCATACTGTAACTTTTGTTTCCAATTCGCCCGCGAAAATTTTCACGACTAGTTCTCCCTTTGGCTTTGATGCAACCCCGTTAAACCCATATATGTTGTATGTCGATGGCACGAGGTCGGAATCCTTGTACCCCATGGTTCTAAACGCATGGTAAAAGAGTATGTCAACCGAGCTCCCCGTATCTACCAGGATCCTGTCTGTTGCCCATACCTTTTCCTTCTTGACTTGGTCTTCCTCCCACTTTGAGTATTTCCCAAAGTTCAAGGTTATGACCAAGGGGTCTGTATGTGAAGTTCCTCATTCAGGTGCGTCTTTTGCTGAGAACGTTATCTCTCTTTTTTTCCACTCTTCTAATGGTTCCTTCTTCGCGATACTGAATATCTCATTTCCTTCGAAGTCCCTTTTATGCACCCTCTTGAGTATGTTATCATGGAAATTTTGAATGCTCTTGGCTGAATGTATTATTGAATTATAGTTCAGTTTTTGGGTTCCCTGATCTATTTCAATTCGATACACTTGTTGATTATCACGAGGTAGGGGTGGTGGTGGGGGCACATCATCTCCAAGAAATGTGCGAGTTTTCCGTATTCTACTAGGTGAAGTATAATTCTTCGGATGTTTACAGTCATTCGTGTGATGTCCATGAAAATGATGATACCTGCATAACTCATGACTCCTACCTCCCGAAGGTGGTTCTCTTCCCAAATTTGGTGGGGGCGGGATCTCCTCCGTCAATACTATCGCTTCCCATACCTTTTCCACAGTTGTATTGAGTCTAGGAAGTTTTACATCTTCAAAAGATGGTGCATTCGGTCTTCGCTCTCCAAATCTAGGTCCTTGATTGTTTCTTTGCTGATATCCAGTTTTATGACTTCGCGGCTCATAATTCCTTCGCCTTAACTCCTCATATCTTTGTTGATCGATTCATTCCTGATCTCCACTTGACACAGCTACTAGTTTTGCAGGAATTGGGGTAGAAGGATCCCCTTTTCACATTTTGGATCCTCCTCCACGACATTGACTGTCCTTGGTAATAACCTCGAATTTCCTTCCTTCGCCGAGATCGGTGTTACTTCGCTGACTTGCCTCTGCTTCTCCTCCAATGCTATGTATTCCTCTTGGTACTCCCTTAATTCATTCATTGTCAAGGAGTTCCGGATTATGAATATTTGGGTGTACAAAAGGTCGGTCGGGATTAGGGAATTCATGAAGGCTAGGATGAAATTATTCTCATCAAATCTTCCTGCGAGTTCACTACATACTGTGCTCCATCTCGTTACCAGTCCTCGCAGACTCTCTGCCGGTCTCGCGTTAGGTTGAACAGGGTCTCATTTCTCGGTCTTAGCATGTTGTTACTTATGTAGGTTGTCAAGAATATCCTCTGCGGGTCTTTGAATGACGAAATCGACCTTTCTGGTAGACCGTCAAACCAAGCCAACGCTTCTCCGGTTAAGCTCGCAGGGAAGTACTTACAAAGCACGACATCATTTCGTTCCCATTTCATTAATGAAAGAGTGTATCGTTTTAAGTGTTGCACAACACTTTACGAAACGCTAAATATGCTTGCAAATGTTGGTAGCACACATTTCTCAGGAATGTACGCATGTATTATTTCATAGGTGAATGGAGTTTTTTCAGCTTCCTCTATCGCCTCTGCCAAATGCACCCTGCCACCTCGTCTAGAATTTTTTATCAATGTCCTCATATCCTGCAATTCGTTCATCACCTCTTGATTCAGGTTTCTTCCGTTTTCTTCATGATGATTGCCTCTCATCACGCTAAGCCTTCCTTCCCGACGTCTTACTTCTTCCTCGTATCGCCGGTTTACATCGTGTTTCCTTTCCTCTTCTCGCCTCCTTTCATCTTCGTTCCTCCTTTCCTCTTCTCTTATCCTGATCTTCTTCATATCTTCGTCTTTGATCTTCCCATCTCGTTATCTCCAACGCTCTTATTAGATCACTTTATTCGATGCTTTCTCTTCGTTGTCTCCTTTTTGGTTTTCCTCCGTCGTCCTTGTAAGCATATCTCCTTTGTCGCCGTTCATCTTCTTCCGACGATATCGGTAACACTTCAGAGTCCGTGACGTCAGCTGTTATTTCCTCATTGAGTTGGCGATTTTCTATCGTTAACATCACGTTTTGTCTCACCAGCCTAGCTTTTTGTTCCGCTATATCCCAGTCTCGTTCCCTCTCGAGGCGGAGCGTCTCCCTTAGTTGTTCCAACGTCATATGTTCTTCACCGATATTCTCCTCCATCTCTTCGCGGGTCATTTCTTCTCCTTCAGTGGTGTCTGTGTCGGAAGTATGCATTGAACCCTCTCTGAAGTCATCTTCTCTGGCTTCTTCATTCCGCCGTTGGTTCATGCCTTGCCTTTCTCCTACGACCGATGTTTCTGCCCTTTCCATTCTTCCTCCTCTTTTCGCCTCCAAACGTTTGCTTCTCCTCGTTGCTATCAAGTGCCTCGCTCGGTTCGTCGTCCTAGCTATCAACTAGTCCTTGATTCGCTATCTCCAAATCAACCTATGCTTCTCAATCCTAGCCAATATTACGATGCAACACCCAAATATTACTCCCTCTCCTAGATCTCCAACCTTAGTTATGAATAAACCGTTCGAGATCTACAAAACCCTAACTTTCAAAAGACAATTCGCCAAGATCTATAACTTCTATGACTTTGAAAAAATTTCAACTTCTCTCCAACTCTTAGATGAGGATGGATCCCCAATCTAAGTTCTTGTTTCTGGACGCCAAAATGTAACTACTGGAAATCCAGTAGTACACCCAAATAGGAAATAAACAAGATCTAAGACATAAGAGATAATTTGAGTAAGAAATTATTTATTGATCTACCACTCAAGGTGATGAAAGTACAAACTTCGGACACCAGGAAACCCTAATCTCACACTCTAAGCAAGACTATTTTAACCCCCCAAAATCCGTTCCCCTCTACATTGCCCAAGGTCCTCTATTTATAGACCTTCCAATCCTAATGGAATACAACTCATTTTACTTCGTCCAAGGTCGCCATGTTCTCGTGGGTTAGCTTTTTACTTCGCCTAGACCATTTTCCACAAAATTTTCCCCTTTTTTCGCTGACCTCTTCGTGAACTTGTCGGGAAAACTGTCTCTTTTCTTTCTCAATAATTTACTAACTTCGCGGGTTATCTTTTCAAGCAAGTAACCTTACTTGGCCTATCTGATTTCGTGGTTGGTATCTTGTTGGGTACTCCAAAAGATCTTTCATGTTTTAAATTCTTTATGCGAGTTACTTCGTCTTGGGACGCTTCCGTGCGTACATGTGTTCTTAATTCGTGTCATTAATCGTTGACGAGATGATTCTGACTTTTGATTTGACAAGTCACTGATTGGGATCTTGAGGAATGATGCAAGATCCTTGGGTGAGATTCCTCAGACTTATTTCGTTCCTTCCTATGCGGACACGTGGCGAGCCTATTTTGTGCACCTACATTGTGTCCATGGATAGAGCAACGTCAAATAGAAGGGACGTGGCTGACTTCTACAAGACCTGACCTGTGGTTCAGGCTTTTTGTCAAACAGTTGTTGTGCACACTCAGATGGTATTTTTCTCTGATAAGGAAATACCTTTTGTAGACTTCCCATTCCCTGCAAATTCAAATCATATATAGACCCACCATTTCTAATTCATTCAAACTCAATATCATCATCAATCTTCACTACTTAGAACTCGAAAACATCCACTGTTAATCTTCAACGTTTACTGCCATTACCAACAACAACAACAGACTTTCGTTCACTGAATTCCTTGCTGAAATCTTCACTAAATCTTCTCATATCTTGATGTACAATTGAATCCAGCAAGAAACCAACTCATAATTCATCACAGGATCTCCAAAAAAACTCTTTCATTACCACCATTCAACAATAAATTCAATGGAAGCAATGCTTGTTTCTTCCTTGTTTTCTTTCAAAGATAACTCTGTCCAGACTCGCACAAAAATCTTACCCAAACCAGTGAATAACTCGGAGCCTAACTCCATACCTTTGAATTAGAACAACCAGAGAGGAGAAGAGAAGAAGAAAGAAAAAAATAAGATCGTTAAATTTTGTTGAGAAGAAATAGAGAGCATTTTCGTAACGTTTCCACCTATACGAGATCTCGATGTATGGGATTTTGATGAGATATTGACAAGTCAACATGAGATATTGGCTGAGAAAATGGATTTGGATGGAATCTATTCAATTGGCTTAGATTATTAAAAAATAAAAAAAGAGTCTTAGATTTGAAAACGACCTACCAAAACAGACCTATTTCTGTATATATTCATTTTTTTTCTTTGTTGTTCTTCAACAACGATTAATCATGAAAATAATTACTTCAATTAGGTAAGAATCGAAAATCCACACTTTTTTGTTGCTTTTGATCGCATAAATAGGTTGGATTTGATCAAATTAGGGATTTTGAAATAGTTTCAGAATTTCATACGGTTGGGAAATATGAACTCCCAACCGCATTTGAACCTGAGTTTTTCTATGGTATGAACTCCCAACCGTATATGGTAGTTACGGTTGGGAAGATATAAACTCCCAACCGTACGCTAAAAATAAAAAAGAAAAATTGATTTTGATTTTCAAAACCTAACTATAAACTAGTCTAACTTAATCACTAATCATACTTAATTTTGTTAATATAATTATTAGCACTAACTAATGGAGGATATTACCATTAAGAATATTAATAGGTTTCGGGATTTTGTTGATTACTATTTCATGACCCTTTGTTTTGTCATCTTGTGAGTCCTAAAAATCAAAAGTTTGGGGCCCCTATAATAGTATTCTTATTTTATGATTGTTGTTGTCCAAAGATAATTTGGGATTATTTTATTGATGGATGCAATATTTCAAGTGGAATTCCACAACTATATAAAAGCTTGGAGTCATGATTGGCGTGACGAAACACTTGATCGTAGATGGAACAATTTACCGGTTGCAATTTGGTGGTGCATTTGGAAAGAAAGGAATTCTAGAATCTTCAATCACAAAAAGGGAAATTTGAAAAATCTAATTAAATATATTAAGATTAAAGATTATTTTTGGGCGGAGTCAAACACTAAAATGTTGGATTTAACGACTAACATAGTGATAGCTTTTTGGGACCCATATTTCTATCATCAATTTTGAGTTGGATTTGAAATATTTGGTGTATATTTTTTATTAATCTTTTTTTAGAACTTTTTTTCTTATCCTCTTCTTTAGGTGATCGATTCCTTAGTCGTTCTATTTTTTTTGTCTCGTTTATATCTATTAGGTTGAGGTTCCCTCGTAAGTACCTCTTTTCCAATGAATCTTTTCCTGTTGACCGATGCTAACATTCATGGGTTACACCATACTAACAAAGTCTGGAAAAAAACTACAATCACTATTACTAATAGAAGATACTCTACCTTATTTACGGTCACAGGATATTCTCCTTAATTGACCAAAACAATAATAATATATATGGCCATTATCTCTCAAAAGAGGGTAAGGCATTATACCAAAAACCCTAACATGGTATCGACCTAATAGCCGATCCTCTTCTTCTTCTTCTTCTTCACCTACTTCACCAAAATCAACAATGGCAGGAGATAAAAAGACAATCCATCCGGCGTTTGCTATCAACAACATCAAAACCCTAATCCCCATTATCCTAGACATCAAACAGGATGAATACTCATCTTGGGTTTTTCTGTTTGAACTCCATCTTCAAGCTCATCGCCTTCTTTTTCTCATCAATGAAGACAAACCCCCTGCAGATGTTGACGCCGACACCGTGCTCCAACTCGACGCTCTCTGTCGACAGTGGATGTTCTCCACCATGGCCAAGGATTTAATGCTTACCGTCCTCAAATCTGGAAAAACTGCTAAAGAGCTTTGGGATCATCTTAAGAAACTCTTTCAAGACAACAAAGGTAACCGCGCCGCGACTCTTGAACGTAAGTTTGTCAATCTTAAGTTTATTGATTGCAATAATATTGATGATTACTGCGATAAGCTAAAATCCCTGTCCGATCGATTACTTGATCTTGACTTTCCCATGGATGACAAACGCCTTGTGATCCAACTTGTCAATGGCCTTCCGGAGGAATACAACACGGTAGCCTCTTTTATCCAACAATCAATGCCGACGTTTGATACCGCTCGATCCCAGCTGCGTACCGAAGAGATTCGACGCTCTCAACAGCAATCACAGTCTGCACCTACGGCTCTTGCAGCTGCAGCTCCAACCACAGAGCGTAACAATCAGCGCTCACAGCGTGGTGGTCATGCCAGACGTGGTGGTCATCGTTCATCTGCACCAGCCACCGAACCACCCTTGCTGCCAACACCTCCGTCCCCTTATCAGCTCTACGGTGCACCTCATCATACACACAACCTCCACTGTCCACCACAATGGGCAGTACCACCTTGTCCGTATCCTACAGCACCTCCGGCAACACATTGGCAGCAACCTTCCAGCCGCGGTTCCTTCCACGGCCGTGGCCGTTCTGGTCAGTCACGCGGTCGAACATCTGGCGTTGGACGTGCACAGGCATACCTTACTCCATCCACGGAATATCTTCAACCAAGCGACATTGCCGAAGCATACAGCTCCATGAGTTTATACTCACCTGACGATGCTTTCTATATGGATACCGGTGCTACATCGCATCTCACTGCGGATTCAGGTACTTTGAATACTGTTTTTAACACTAGTAATATTCATTCCATCTTAGTTGGCAATGGTCACAGTATTCCAGTCACTGCCTCCGGTACCAAGTTCATAGATATTCCGTCCTGCACCCTAAAACTCAAAGATACTCTTGTTGCTCCCGACATAATCAAAAACTTGGTTTCTGTTCGTAAATTCACCACTGATAATCATGTGTCTGTTGAATTTGATCCGTCTGGTTTTTCTGTGAAGGATTTGCATTCGAGGAAGATTCTCCTTCGATGTAACAGTTCCGGGGAGCTTTATCCTATTACTGCCTCTGCCGTATCACCTTCAACATCGTCTCTGTCTCATCCTATATCCCTTGCCGTGTGCTCTCATGACATTTGGCACAGCCGTCTCGGCCACCCTGGGACAGCTATCTTAGATAATTTACGTGCAAACTCTTTCATTCAATGTAATAAAACTCAGTCTACCAAACTTTGTCATTCTTGTCAAGTTAGTAAACATGTTCGTCTGCCATTTTTTGAATCAAATTCTGTTACCTTTGCTCCCTTTGATATCATTCATAGCGACTTATGGACCTCACCATTACATGTTGAGACCGGTTTTAATTACTATCTTATCTTGTTAGACGACTTCACAAATTATCTATGGATCTTTCCTCTCAAATTAAAATCCCAAGTTTATACCAAGTTCTTGGAATTTCGTTCCTTCGTCAAAACTCAGTTCGAACGTGAAATCAAAACTTTTCAATGTGACATGGGTCGTGAATTCGACAACTCATCTTTCATGAATTTGCTCAAAAACATGGGTTAGTTTTCCGTTTCTCATGCCCTCATACCTCCTCTCAAAACGGCAAAGCTGAGCGAATGATTCGTCGTGTCAATGACATCACTCGCACACTTATGTCTCATGCATCTATCCCTCCCAAATATTGGGCCGACTCCTTACACATGGCCGTCTACCTCCACAACATTCTTCCTTCCTCCAAAATCCTAAATTTCTCTTCTCCGGTGTCCATTCTCTATCAACGTCAACCAACCTACTCTCATATCCGTACTTTTGGTTGTCTTTGCTACCCCAATCTTTCCGCTACCACTACTCATAAGCTTTCTCCTCGTTCTACTAAGTGTGTTTTTCTTGGGTTTCCAACCCATCACCGTGGCTATCGATGTCTCGACTTAGCCACTAACAAAATCATCTTGTCTCGTCATGTGACCTTTGATGAAAACGTGTTCCCCTTCAAGAACACTGTCTCTACTTCATCAAACTGTCAAGACTCTTCCTCTACACCATCTTCCACTCTCCTTCCCTTTCGTTTCTGTTACCCAACATCTTCTAATCCTACTGTCCAGCCTCCTTCCGCTGCTACATCAATTCCTTCCTCTACTGCACAGCAACGCCCTGACGTTGCTCCACCATCTTCCGCCACTACACATCCTCCTTCTCCTGCAATACAGCTCTACACACCTCCTCATCGTCGTTCTACTACAGCACCTCATCTCCACATTCCTCCACAGCAGCAGTCAGCTTCCACAGCTCCTGACAGCAACACTTCAGCACCTGCAACAGCGCCTGTCTGCACCTCTTCAACACCTGCAACAACGTCTGACTGCACTACTCATCTCCACATTCCCCCACAGCAGCAGTCAGCTTCCACAGCTCCTGACGCAGCACTTCAGCACCTGCAACAGCGCCTGTCTGCCCATCTTCAATGCCTGCAACAGCGTCTGACTGCACCACTTCAGCGCCTGACTGCACTATCCAGGCAGTCACGCCTTCTTCTTCTACTCATCCTGGCACTTCAGCCAACTCCTCTCGTCCTGTCACTCGTGCATCTCGTGGCATCTTCCGTCCCATTCACAGATTGAACCTCAATGTTCAGACACCACAGCACATCTCCAACTTGCCAAAATCTCACCTTTATGCTCTTAGGGATCCCAACTGGACCAAGGCCATGCGAGATGAGTTTATTGCTATGTTAAAAACTAACACTTGGGATCTAGTACCACGACCTATTGGATCTCATGTTATTCGTTCCATGTGGTTATTTCGTCACAAGTTTAATGCAGATGGTACATTGCAGCGATACAAAGCCCGTCTTGTTGCCAATGGTAAATCGCAACAGGTTGGGGTTGATTGTTTTGAGACTTTCAGTCCGGTTGTTAAGCCTGCCACCATTCGTACCGTTCTCAGCATTGCCACATCAAAATCTTGGCCGATTCACCAATTGGACGTTAAGAACGCTTTCCTTCATGGGGACTTATCTGAGACAGTTTATATGCATCAACCTCCGGGATTTGTTGACCCTGCTCGACCTGATTATGTTTGTCGTCTTCGCCGATCTCTTTATGGTCTCAAACAGGCGCCTCGGGCGTGGTTCCAGAGGTTTGCGACTTTCATCACAGGTTGTGGTTTTCAGGGTAGTGTTTGTGATCCTTCTCTATTTATCTACCGGTCCGGCCGGGAAACTGCATACTTATTACTATATGTTGATGACATCATACTCACTGCCTCTACTGATGCTCTCCTAGCCCGGTTTATCGACCTGATGAAACTGGAATTTTCTATGACTGATCTTGGCCCGTTACATCATTTTTTGGGTATTACTGCTTCTCGTTCTTCCTCAGGGTTGTTTTTATCTCAGTCACTCTACACAAAGGACATCATTGCTCGTGCATCCATGACGAACTGCAAACCAGCAGCAACTCCGGTTGACACGAACTCTAAGCTCAGTGCTACTTCTGGACCAGCACTTTCGGATCCTACTTTATATCGTAGTCTGGCCGGAGCGTTATAATATCTCACTTTCACTCGACCGGATATCTCTTATGCGGTTCAGCAGGTATGTTTATTTATGCATGACCCTCGGGAGCTACACATGCAAGCCATTAAGCGCATTATTCGATACCTTCAGGGCACTATTGATCATGGGTTGTCTCTCTCGGTTTCAAACATCTCTGGCCTTACCGCCTATTCTGATGCTGATTGGGAGGGTTGTCCTGACTCACGCCGATCAACATCCGGTTACTGCATTTTTCTTGGAGACAATCTTGTCTCTTGGTCTTCCAAACGTCAAGCAACGGTGTCTCGCTCAAGTGCTGAAGCAGAATACAGGGGTGTCGCTAATGCTGTGGCTGAAACAACCTGGCTCCGGAATTTACTTCTTGAGTTGCATATGCCGTTACAACGGGCCACTCTAGTGTATTGTGACAATGTGAGTGCTGTCTACATGTCTGGTGATCCGGTCCAACATCAACGTACAAAACATGTGGAGATTGACATCCATTTTGTTCGTGAACGGGTTCGTATTGGTGATATTCGTGTCTTACACATTCCTTCCGAACATCAATACGCTGATATCTTCACCAAGGGTCTTCCAAGACAATTGTTTATTAATTTTCGTTCTAGTCTTAGCGTTTGTTCCTCTCCCGCTCAGACTAAGGGGGTGTAATAGAAGATACTCTACCTTATTTACGGTCACAGGATATTCTCCTTAATTGACCAAAACAATAATAATATATATGGCCATTATCTCTCAAAAGAGGGTAAGGCATTATACCAAAAACCCTAACAATTACCATTTGGTGCAGGTACGAGAATTTGGGTAACGAAGGAATTAGAAAACCTTTAATTTAGTTTTTCTCTTTCTAACCTTGTTAATGCCTTTAAATGAGTGATATACCGGGGTTTGTTATGGTCATTAAAACCTCACTAATACCTCGTGCGTAGTGAGAAATGGCGGAAATTTCATCTCATGTTTTTTCTCTTCATGTGTACAACTAAGCACTGTTTGAGTTTTGTGTAAGAAATAAGATCTAAAATTCTCAGATTCGCAATTATCATTTGAAAAATGAAAATGGTTGCACGAATCAAATCAGTCGACTGTGTTTGACCTATGCAAGATGGATTGTTTGTGTCCAACCCAATCTCAAATTTTTGTAACTACAAAATATTCATCGTACACGTGGCACGATCACAGAACGAGAGCATGATAGCTAAGTTACTACGAAGACATACGATCAACACAGAGTTAATTTTCACAGGTCACAAGGCGTATTTTAATGAACAATTAGGGAACCTCCAGGTCTCGGTGATGTGATAGGCCAGTTGTAAAGAGCTGTTACGCGTGTGAAGGAGTAGTCTACTCAGCATTTGATGCTCTCAACTGCTTCACTTAACCTTATCAGCCACGTGTCAAGCTGTTGAAGATATCGATCACAGGAGAACGAGGAACATAGTGGAGTAGTGAAGGGATAGCTAACCATCCGCGGGGTGGAGATGACTGGTGGGTCCCAATCTAAACTCTATAAATAGAAACTCTGATTACTTGATGAGGGGTTGAATTTTGGAGGAGGAGAGTAGGAATAGAGTGAGATTATCAGCAACATTCTATAATTACCTTTACTTTCATCGGTTCTTTGAACCTTGTAACACTCAACATACCTAGTAAGAACTCAAACTTATTACCACCGTGGACATAGGCCACGATCGAACCACGTTAAACTTAGGATTTCATTTATGCGTACTGCGAGTCCGGCTACATCTACCAGTTGGGTTCCAAGTGATTATAGTTTAGTGCTAAAAACAAAGAAGGTTATCGGTAAAAGATTTATTTTTCCTTCAAAACTTTTTCAAGCAAAAAGTAATAAATCCATTTCTTTTGAAGATTTTTCTAGCTCTTTTTATGGTAAAAGTGCCAAATCTATTAAGGTTCAGAGGAGACAAACGGTACTTTATAGTAATCACAAACACTCATGAACAAATGATTCTATGTGCTTGTCGAATGGCATCAGAAGATGAAAAATACCCGAGGAGATTATATTTCGGGATTCGTTCCATAACCAACTAAGGTCGTTGGAAACGAAGAACAATGTTTTGTTTTCATGATAAAATTATCAGGTCTGGAACAACTGAGAGAACATCGGTACTGCTGGTAGCAACGCCCTGACGTTCTCATCAAAACAACCCGATGCACAGAAAAAAAAATGGTTCATTCCGGTGAAAGTTGGAAAAAACATTATCTGTCAGTATAACGCTGACAACGATATGGTTTCGTATGAGACCCAAACCACAGATTTATGAACGTGAGCTGAAAACATATATACTCTCTAGTATTGCTTCTTTTGACTCATAGTTATCTGTCTGAAACATCAAAGGTGTGGGCAGGAGATCGACCACCGAAGCATATTACGCCCTCAGAACAGTTAGCTTCCCCCTAAAATCTGAATGACCAAGGAACGGTCAATCAGATCCAGAACCACAAAGCATATTACAAAAATGCTACCAGCATGATATGTTGTATTATTCGGTTTCACGAAGTTTTTCTAAGTGTCATTCAAGAGACCAGTTTACGATGAAGATGAGCTTAGAGCCCAACTTACAAAAATTCTTCATTTTTGCTTTACTTATGCAATCTTTTTAAAGGAAAAACAAAGACTTCATCATTTTAGCTAACCTATCGATAAACAGCGTAGAGTTCGTCGTTTTGGCTATCTTAATGGGAAAATCGAGGGAGCAAGCGAAGAACCAGCTCAAGCCCACAGACGATCACAGCGAGGCAACAAAAAAGGTTCCAAAAGAGAAAGCCGAAGCAGAAAAGGCATCTAAAGAAAAAGAAGCAAAAGAGAAGGCCATTCAGAAAAGAGAGGCTAGAGCTGCAGCAACGAAGGCCACAACGGCAAGGGCTCTAGCAACTAAGGTAATAGCCGATAAAGCAGCTAAAGCACGGGCAGTCGCAAGGGCAGGTCTCGCGCCTATCAACGTGGAGCAGACAGGAGAAACGATCCCCGCAACAACGTCTACGCCGAAGGCCAACAACCGAGAGTTGATCATTGGGAGTCTGCACCGATTGTTAGAGGAAGTCCTACCAGGACAAACTTACCAAATAGAGTATCCACCATCGCCGCAAATCGAAACCATTGTCGACGGAAGTATCCCGGAGATTCCTGAACAGCAAGCCGTCACAGCAACAACCAGAGAAGCCGCTAAGGAAGCCACGGATGCAGAAGAGGAGGTCGCAACCCTGAACAGAGCGAAAGCCATGACTGAAATGCCAACGAGGGAATCTCTCTTATCCAATCAAATGAAACGATTCAGATGGCCGCTATGCTCAAGGAGGCCTTGCATAATCAAAAAGGATATATGGAAGCTTTACAATACCTCACAAAAGAGAATCAGACCCTGATGGAAATGTTCAAAAATAGCGCAAATGGACCTCAGCGATGACAGCATACCAAGAAGGAGCGTCGAAGGTCGATGATCGAAGAGAACAGACAAATCGAGTCAGAGATTTGGTCACTGTCCCTACACCACTCAGGATCTGAAGGCATCAGAATGATGACGTCGATAGCCTTGAAGATCCAACATACAAGCCGGTGGGCTCCGGTTACACAATGAGCACACGAATGGAGGAAATGTTCGACCAAATGGAGATGATGAGAGAAGAGTTGAACAGACTAAAGTCCAGGCAGGGAGGCGGGGCTCGGCTCGAAAAGGTTATTCGTGAAGCACGAACAACGACATTCACTCACTACATTATGGCATCACCAATCCCAGCAAAATGTCCATTGCCAACGTCCAACTGCTACGATGGGAGTGGGGAGTCGACTGCCCATTTGAAATATTATGCTCGTGCCATGGCACATTGGGAGTCCAATGACGTCGTTATGTGCAGGTATTTCCCGGCTAGTCTGAAGTCATCAACAACGACATAGTTCGATAACCTACCACCCAACTCGATCGACACATTCATGCAGCTTACCAAGGTCTTTCTCCAGACATACATGTACAACATGAATGCAAAGACTGGAATGGACAAGCTATATTTTCGTTGGCCATCGGTCCAAGGTAAATTCTGAGAGAATGCACGGATAGATGGGAGAAAATATGCCAATAAATAGGCAACATCGATCCTATCGTTGTCATAAACTAATATAAGTATGGCCTTGACAGACGATCCAGGATCTTCGAAGAGTTGTGCACCATCAACCTGCCCATCGAGAAGGAGGGAGACCTCCGAATTATTCAATCCAAGTATATTCAGCTGGAAGAAATGCAGCGAAAAAGCCCAAGGGGTGCTGGTAAAAATCACAGATCAATGGTCCATCGCACTCAGTCAGCAGAACCATCAAACAGTAAAGGAAAGCGGTCTGCGTATCCAGAGCAACAAAGGGATGATAAACACTCTCGTCGAGATCGTGGATCGTTCGCAAAGAAGGAGGGATTCAAAGACCGAATCTTCACCAACCTAAACAAGGATGTTAGACAAATTTTGAAGGAAATCCAGAACCGACCCAATTTCAGATAGCCTCATTCAAAGGGCACTCAACCGGAGAAAGTCAGAAAAAGCAAAGACTACTGCGAGTATCATGCATTTTCTGGGCACACCACAAATCGATGCAAGAATTTGAGGCGGACAAATTTAACGTCACCGGGATCCTCGTAGATGGGGGAAGTTCCCTTAACATTTTGTTTTATGATGCCTTTCAGAAAATGGAGCTAACGGACGATAGGTTGACTAGTTCCAACTACTCATCTATGGCATCAACAGTTCCATCTTCGAGCCCAAATGAGAGATCATCCTAGAAGTCAAAGTCGGATCACTGTGTGTGATAACCAGATTCAGTACCGTAGATGCGCCTTACCCCTACAACTCTATCATGGGGACGGACTAGGTTCATCGCCTCAAAGGTGTGGCATCAACATACCGCATCTCGAGAATGCAAAGCAACCGAGCAGAGATTAAACATCGAAAGAAGTAAGTCAAAGCGAAAATCCAGAAAGAAGTGGATCGCGAAGAAAAAGGCGAAAGGACATGAAAACTTCTTCACCAAGGAGGAAAATCCCGATGCAGTAACCAACCTAGGATCCGGGGAATCGCCAGCACATCAGGAACGAAGACCGGTGATGGTCGCCCCATATATCAATCAAAGAATCCTTCGGTCCTAGGGGAACCAAAAAGGAATTTCACCGCGGTTGAGGAGACAAAAGACGTGAACATGGGCACAGAAGAAATATCAAGGATGATCAATATCCGAACACTGATGCCACCGGTTCAGGAGAATAAGCTCGTCGCCCTTCTAATCCAGTACAATGACGGGTTTGCGTGGAGCATGAAACATATGCCGGGGATTTATCCCAACATCGTCAGTCACCAGATGAAAATCAAATCAGGGACAACGCCCTTTCGCCAGAAGATTCGAAAAGTAGCTTTGGAGTACCAACATGCAGTAGAAAGATATTTTAAAAAGCTGATGGATGCAATATTCATTAGGGAGGTCGAATACCGGATGTGGATCTCAAACATGGTCATAGTTCCCAAGAAAAACAACAGAATCAGAATCTGCATCGACTTCACCAATCTCAACAAGGCATTCGCAAAGAACAACTACCCATTTCCCAATATTGACAAGATGATCGAAGCAACCTCCGGGTACCAAATTTTATCGCCATGGACGGTCACTCCGGTTACAATCAAATTGCACATGTCAAGGAAGACCAAGAACACACAGCGTTCTTCACCCCAAGAGGATTGTACTGTTATACCAGGATGTCATTCGAATTGCGTAATGTGGGAACAACCTATCAGAGGCTCGTCGATGCGATGTTTTCAAAATGGATAGGTAAAAAATTGGAGGTGTATGTCGACGACTGGTAGGTCTATAAACAATACCTACAATAAACTGCAAGTGAACGGTGCCTTATTGTATATAGTGCAAATACACGTCGATCCTCAGGGACAAGGTGGGTGTAAGTTGAAGCTACGGTCTTATCAAAACTGATTCGAAACAAGAGTAACCAAAAAGGGGGGGTTGTTTGCCGATACAGCTAGATGATGGGAGTGACTGAAATAGTAAAACAGAATGCAACTCAATGATAAAGAGGATACTAGGATTGTCAAATCCACCACTAACTCACATTATGTATTCAACAAATTATACTGCTCTTGTCCTTGTAACAGATAAGGGAGAAGTGTCAAGTCTACCACTTACCTAAGGTGTTTCAACAATGGATAGTTCAATCACAACTAAGGTATCTTTCCAAAGCATTAACTGTCTTCCCAGGGCACAATTAGTCTAAGGATCAATAACAATCTGGTTAAGCTTGAGTTGCAGCATAATCAACACAGTGAGATTCTAACTACAATGGATACATGGCATACACTGTGAAAGAAAATGTTGACGTACTAAGATTCAATTCTATCTTAAAACAATAAACATTCAAGAGTAATATAAACAGTACGAATAACATAACAGAGAGTCAGGGTTTCATCTAAACCCTAGTTATGGAATTATAACATGATGATAATACTGAAAACAAACATAAACTACTACTTGGTGCACCGGCTAATCCGGGCATGCCTTTTACATCACATTATCATCCCTATTTATACATGAAATTCTCAATTCGACTTCAATTTGGGAATTAATGGAGGCCCAACTCACCAAAACGCATCTCCCGCCTTTAATTCATCTCTGCAACTTCATTAATTTGATGTTCCCCCAATTGTACATCTAACCCTAACTCTACCTGTCTAAATCTTATCTTTTAGGGTTACGGTTCTTGATAAGAATAGAGATAAGATAGAGAGAGATGGAAAATTAGGAGTTAACGGTGGTGTTAATGATGGTGAAGCTGTGCTCAGTATACGGAGGGGAAGGGTTAATGGAGGGCGTGAAGATGGTACTAGTGGTTTTGTGTAGGATAGGAAGAATTGAAGGTGGAGTTGAATTATGTTCGATAAGAGAAGAGAATAGGGAGGCTAGGGTGTTGAGCGGTTGCATCAAATCTTGATGTAACGAGAGGAGGTGTCGTTGGATGGTAAGAAGATGTGACAAATCTGACGTCTTGGACATGAAAACTGGTTTGGGTCTTGGATTTGGGTTTTTTACCAAGCCCATTGCTAGGTTTAGTTTGCAAGAGGCTTGTGGATGAGTTGCAAGCGGATTGCCAATAGTGCGCAAGAGGATTGCGGATGCTCTTTGCGCTGTTTCCTTTACGTTCTTCACTGCCTTCTAGCGAGAGCTTTGTGTCTCTCTTCCGTTGTATCCGGCCACCATTTATCTGCTCTTTTGGCTTCTCAATTCATCCAAGCTTTATTTAGTACCTAAAAGCACAAAATTAATTAGTACAAGAATTTATTCTTGAAACCAATGAAAGTACAGAATTTGGGATAATATATGATTTTAAAGCACAAAAGATGAGATAATTTCCAATAAAATGGTGTACAAATATGCAGTATTTGACACTCATCAAATACCCCCAAACCTCAATTTTACTTGTCCTCAAGTGAAACAGAAATTAGGAAATCCTAACTAAACCACTGTCGCTGGTCTCTCGAATGCATTTAGCGTATGCACTAAGCCTTTAAACCCCTAGGTGTCTCTAGTGCACGAGTTGTAGTCTCGTGAGGGCCTACCAGAGGTGTACCCACAAAACCTTCTCAAACTTCAGAGCGTAATAGAGTCTCAAGCATCCAAAGAGCTATGAGGACATAGAGTTTCTGCATGCTAGTAACACGAAGTTAGAAAAACCAAAGAACGAATTCTCATCCTTAAGAGTTGAGCGAGAAATAACCATACATTATGAAAGAATTCGGGTTCGAGAGTGATCACAAGCCTCGATTTCTGCCTCACCAATAGGGTTTTATGATAATTGCATTCAAAAAGACTGTTTTTTTAGTCTCTCATGTGTGTAGGAAGGAATAGAGAGATAAATCCCCCACACGTTGAATGGTGGGGAGGAGAACCTTCCGAAATAATTTCTGGAGACTCCACAAAATTGTGGACAAAAAGAATATTTTTCTGATAATCTCTAAGAAAGGAAATCAATCATTAGCGAGGATGGAAGTACTCACTTACCTTCATATTTGATCGGCAATCAACACCATTCTCACAGCATCCATAGAAACGTCTTCGTCTTCGGTCTTCAACTGTTGATGATGAACTTCTGAACTTCGTAGAACCTTAACAATTTCTGATTTTTCTATTCAATTTCCTTGTTGCTTGAATTTTCCTCTAAAATTCTTCTTCTTTACCATGATTCTTATTAAACAAAACTAAAAACAAACTTTTTTTTTTTTTTTTTGAAAGCATGAAAATGACAAATTGAAAATAAATAATGAAACTACTAATGCCATGGAATAAGGAATTTATAACTTGATTCTTCACAACTTGTATTGTCTTGATTTCAAAAACTTCACTAATTCTCATCTTTTTCTGTTTTCTCTGCTCTTGTAAAATACCTCTTCAAATGTGTATAGAATTCCGCTCTTTGCATTGTATCTTTACTTTGAATAAGAGTTTTACTTTCCTTGAGTTGTTGCATGTAAACCTCAGACTATTTCAACTTTCTTCATGTATTCTGACGTTGCTCTGCTCGTTGATTATGATGTGTTTCTATGGATCTGTTGATGTCGTCGAGAGAGAGAGTGGTCCCAACTGCAAATCAAACTACAAGAAGGAGTTTTCATCTTTAGACGTCATCCTCATGATTGACAAAATTAGCACTCAAGAGATCAAAAATAATGTTGAAAATGGTACGAAGTTGGGTAGCTCACCATTCCTACCCGGAATTTACGTACGATGACACACACTCTAAAAGAACTTTTTAGATAGTCACAAAAAATGAAGGTCGGTACCTCGCTTGGTGTAAAAATGGGTAGTCTCCACTAAGGGTGATCACAACTCTAATACCAAATAACTTTGCTACACCTAATTTATCCCACCGGTATGGTTAAATCCAACTTTAACGCTCAGACAAACAAGAAACCCGATTGTGTTCTCCAGTACTTCCAAGATCAGTTATTTCGGTCAGATTATTTATGTAAACATAGCTAGAAGCATGCTAGTGACTCTAAGATCTCTAAACGTTGGAGGTTTTATGCAAGTATTTGCAAAAAAAAAAAAAAAATTTAAGCAAAAGCCTAAAACTCTATATGCAAAATACTCCCCCAAACCTAAATCTAACATTGTCCTCAATGTTTCTAAAGATAATAAGAATTTAAACAGTAGCATACCAAGAGAACCATGTTTATTAGAGAAAAGGGAAGAGATTAGCGGATGTCGGCGAGAGCAAGATTAGAACTCCATTATTCACGGCTAGATCCAAAGGTAACTCAGTTGATGTCACATTGGATTAGCACACATATACACAAGAAAAAGCTAGAAAATATAATTACCTACTGGACTATACAATGATGATGCACCATATACCAACAACCTAAAGAGTTGAGGATCAACCCAAAAGACGGAGTTCAGAAATAGTGACAGACTTACAAATTTATAATAAGCCAAGAATTTAAGCGAGGTTGTCAAACCAAATGAGTCACGCCCAAACCTGAATTTTACAGAGATATGGCAGTCATCAACAATTATCAGATCTTGAGTTACTTCCTGCACAATTCCAAAGCCTAAATTGACATGTTCAGGACTGGGCAAAGAAACAAGAGGGTATTCTAGATGTGGCATCTTAACAACAAGATATTTAGTGGACAAAAAGTCCAACAGAATTTGAGATGCACATAAATCTATCCCTAGGTTTGGAAGTGTCAACAACTTGGGTTTAACACATCCTAGCAGAACAGTCTCCATGTCAATTGCACGACCATCAGTTTGCGACTTAAGACGGGAATTAGATGCGTCTAAGTTATATTTCGGTTCAGGTTCAAAAGCATCAGAACGCAGTTCAAATTTTCCCAAGTCAGAAACAGAAATAACAGTATCATGCTCGCAGTCATTGAATAAATTGACAGGACCCAATTCAGAATCATCATCAAAAGATTTATTCTCATGCATAGACAATTTCAAAGAAACATCATGTTGTGATTGTGACCTAGGTAGGGCAACAAACACGTCAATTATATTTTCATGCATGAGATCGATAGTGTCTTTAGAAAAATCATCCTTCCTTAAGTCGTACGAAAGTTTTTTGTCATGGTCTTGGTCACAAGATAATTGCACAAGTTCTGTATCAGCACCAAAATTTTCAGGATTGTGATAAAAAACAACATTAGAAGAAACATTATCAATGTAGGTCTCTACAATATGGTCTAGCACTTCAGAGTTATGTGAATCCAAAATTGGATCTTCAATAAGAACTTGCTCTTCTAATATCGGTTCATTATAAGAGTAATATGCGTACTCTTCCCTGTTAACAGTTGCGGTGTCCTCAATCCACTCATTGACTTCTAAGTTAGGTTTATATTCAACATCAGTTGCATGAGTGGGACCGGACACACCATTTTCAAAGTTTGATTCATCATCATTATCATCATTGTAACAGGGATTTTGCAATCTAGAACAATTTTCAATCAACTGGTTTGAGCTATCATACGACATACAAACACGGAGTTCAGATTGCGCATAGGAATTAGGCATAATAACATTTGTATTTATACAACTTTCTAGGGCTTCTCCTCTCCTAGTCATGCAGTTCATGCTTGTATCAAAGTTGGAATCATATTCTAACTCATAGGGGTCACCAATATCATGTGATACTATCTCAGTTTCCCTAATGGATTCCCATTGACGGGTTTTCTCTACATCATCTAAAAACGACCATGTATCATTCACAGTTTTATCAAGAAATTCACCATTACACATAGACTCAACCATGGCTCGATATTTAAAGTCTAGTCCCTCATAGAGGATAGCAACCAGTCTCCACTTCTCAAAGCCATGGTGCGGACATTCAATCAACAAATCAATAAACCGTTCAGAATAATGAAAAAGAGTCTCCCCATCTAACTAGACAAAACAATTAATATTTTGACGAATAGCAATGATCCTACAATGTGGAAAGAATTTTTTGAAAAATTAACTTGTAAATTGGTCCCAAGTGGTAATGGAATGTGGTCTCGAACCGTAAAACCATGATTTGGCTCTTTCCTTCAAAGAAAATGTGAACAAACGCAATTTCAGAGAGTCTTCGGACATATGGTCAGGTTGCAGGTTTCAGAATCAATCCCTCGATAAATCGGAAGTATTTGTATCATGCTTGCATTCAATTCAAATGGTCCATCAGTCTGGGGTAGGACGATACATGATAACAATCTTGTTCTTTTGGGGTACATGTACTCATGGAGACTATGGAGTCGATCGAAAATATCGCCCATTGTCTCAACTTGGACAGGGTGTGTCAACAAATGGGAATGGGTTTCAAGCAGGCAGTCTTGATGAATACTAACTAGCCAATCAACTCAGTCATAAATAAATATAACCAGGGCCTAGTGATTCATTAACCAATTATTCATTATAAATCCCTAAAACACAGATGTACACACACAGAGTATACGTGTATACTTACCTCCCAGGGTGACCGAGAATATGAAAAATATCAGTGTTCTGTCTTCCTTTTCATCTTTTTTTACTTTCATAGCGGAAGTTAAGCTACCTGGTTTCTCAAGAGAAGATTTCAGTACACAGAATGTAAATACACAGGAAGTATGAAACTGTTGCTACAAACTGAGAATGTTAAAAACAAAAGAGACCTTCACAGACCTACAATCTACACTACAGGATGCGATTCAGCTATTATGCAAACAGAATGAAACAGATATAACACAACCAATACTTATATACAATGAGATTACTAGCATGCTTAAACTGAAATGAGATGATGAATACTGTACACTGGTAGTGATCTGTAAAACCAGCTACAGCTCCAATGCTTACGTTACAGATGCAATTTTCATGAAAAACTTCAAAAGCTAAGTTACAATATAATGTTTATGACTACTGAAACAATTTAAGTGGATTGGAAAATTACAGAACTAATGACCTATGAACTAAAAGAGTTTAAAAGATACATCAAACCTAACAGATGCACAACTAAAATGCATAATACAACTAGTTATAAATGCCAAAAGATTAAAAATGATGCAGTTAACTAAAAATTTAAAATTACAACTAACGGTAACAACATGATGCAATTTTCTAACACATATATATACAAACAATATACTTAAAATCAGTAAAGTAAAGATGGAACTTCAGCTACACCGCTACCGAGTCCCGGGCAGCGGCGCCAAAAACTTGGTAGGTCTATAAACAATACCTACAATAAACTGCAAGTGCACAGTGCCTTATTGTATATAGTGCAAATACATGTCGATCCTCAGGGACAAGGTGGGTGTAAGTTGAAGCTACGGTCTTACTAATACTGATTTGAAACAAGAGTAACCAAAAAGGGGGGTTGTTGGCGATATAGCTAGATGATGGTAGTAACTGAAAAACTAAAACATAATGCAAAGCAATGATAAAGAGGATACTAGGATTTTCAAATCCACCACTAACTCACATTATGTATTCAACAAATTATACTACTATTGTCCTTGTAACAGATAAGGCAGAAGTGTCTAGTCTACCACTTACCTAAGGTGTTTCACCGATGGATAGTTCAATCACAACTAAGGTATCTTTCCAAAGAACTAACTGTCTTCTTTGGGCACAATTAGTCTAAGGATCAATAACAATCTGGTTAAGCTTGAGTTGCAGCATAATCAACACATTGGGATACATGGCATACACTGTGAAAGCAAAATGTTGACATATTAAGATTCAATTATATCTTAAAACAATTTAAACATTCAAGAGTAACATAAACAGTATGAATAACATAACAGAGAGTCGGGGTTTCATCTAAACCCTAGTTATGAAATTAGAACATGATGATAATACTAAAAACAAACATAAACTACTACTTGGTACACCGGCTAATCCGGGCATGCTTTTTACATCACATTGTCATCCCTATTTATACATGAATTTCTCAATTCGACTTCATTTTGGGAATTAATGGAGACCCAACTCACCAAAACGCGTCTCCCTCCTTCAATTCATCCATGCAACTTCATTAATTTGATGTTCCCCCAATTGTACAGCTAACCCTAACTCTACCTCTCTAAATCTTATCTTCTAGGGTTACGGTTCTTGATAAGAATAGAGATAAGATAGAGAAAGATGGAAAATTAGGAGTTAATGGTGGTGTTAATGATGGTGAAGATGTGCTCAGTATACGGAGGGGAAGGGTTAATGGAGGGCGTGAAGATGGTACTAGTGGTTTTGTGTAGGATAGGAAGAATTGAAGGTGGAGTTGAATTCTGTTCGATTGGAGAAGATAATAGGGAGGCTAGGGTGTTAAGCAGTTGCATAAAATCTTGATGTAACGAGAGGAGGTGTCGTTGGATGGTAAGCAGATGTGACAAATCTGACGGCTTGGACATGAAAACGGGTTTGGGTCTTAGATTTGGGTTTTCAACCAAGCCCATTGCTAGGTTTTGTTTGCAAGCGTCTTGCGGATGAGTTGCAAGCGGATTGCCAATAGTGCGCAAGAGGATTGCGTATGCTTTTGCGCGATGTTTCCTTTACGGGAGCTTTGTGTCTCTCTTCCGTAGTCTCTGGCCACCATTTATCTGCTCTTTTGGCTTCTCAATTCATCCAAGCTTTATTTAGTACCTAAAAGCACAAAATTAATTAGTACAAGAATTTATTCTTGAAAACAATGAAAGTACCGAATTTGGGATAATATATGATTTTAAAGCACAAAAGATGAGATAATTGCCGATAAAATGGTGTAAAAATATGCAGTATTTGGCACTCATCAACGACATGCTGGTAAAAAGAAAGCAGTCACTTAATCACCTCTAGGACCTCCAGAAAATCTTCGAGGCAATGATAAAGTATCGAATGAAGGTTAACCCAGACAAATGCAAATTTGGAGTCATATCCGGAAAATTCTTGGGTTATCTGGTTACACAACGAGGAATCGAGGTATATCCGGCCGAGATAAAAGCCATAACGGAGATGCCATCGCCATCGACATTGAAGGAAGTACAAAATCTAAATGAGAAATTGGAAGCACTGAGCAGGTTTATCACTCGGTCATCAGACTACTATAAATCATTTTTCGATACCCTCCGAAAATCAAACAAATTCATGTGCACGAAAATTTATGAGAAAACCTTCCAAAAGATAAAAGAGCACCTCGCTAGTATCCCAATCCTGCAAAACCCAGAACCGGATGAATTTTTTTCCATCTACCTAGCCTCTACTCGAAATGCGGTAAACACGTTCCTAGTCATAACCAAAGATAACAACTAGCAACCAATATACTACATCAGCAGGACTCTCAACTGTGCATAACGGAACTACACAAATATCGAACAACTCATCCCTGCGTTGGTCTTCACGACACAAAATTTAAGGACATACTTCATGTCAGGGTCCTAACTAAGGCGAAGATCGGAGCATTACCGAAGACTCCACCAAAGCAGGAAAAGTTACGAAATGGAATGCTCAGATCGATCAGTTCAATATCATCTACAAAAGGAGGCCGCATATAAAATCCCATATCCTAACAGATTTCCTCGCTGACTTTCCACTCAAGGATGAAGAGGAGGTGGATGACATCTCGTAAATGGAAGAAGACAAAGAGGATTCTACATATGAGATCCTCTTACCTTCAAATGAAAGGAGGTGCATGTGAGGTGTTTGTCGACGGATCAAGTAATAAACAAGTTTTTGGAATCGTTATCGTCATAATCACACCAACTGGGGACCTGATGGTCCACGCGTTCATATTGGAGTTCGGAAAACGTACAAATAACGTGGTGGAATATGGAGTTGTCATTCACGCGTTATGACTTATCGTAGAGCTGGGAGTCACCAATGTTCGCCTAACAAGCAATTCACAATTGATGATTAGGAAGATCGAGTTAAAATACAGTGCAAATGATGCCACCCTGAAATTTTACATGCACTTATCCCAAGAGCTGGCATCGCAAATAGAAATAGGAAATATCACTTTCGGACACCTTTGCAGGAAGGACAACCGGCATGCTGACGCTCTAGACTTCATATCCTAGATGTTGCGAGACGATGAGGTGATTAACATTCGCATAGGGAGAGTATATGAACCTTCGGTACATCTGGAAGCATCACTGAAAATACCAGAAGAGGATCTATAGGAAGACGTGAGCGAATTCATTCAAGGAGAAGAATCACTAAACGATAAGCCCACCACTCCAGAACCAGAACAAAAGGAACTTGACTTCAGAGAAGATGAAGAGGACAATTGGTGACCCCCAATAAACTCCTACATGGAAAACGGGACCTTTCCTGCAGAAACGAAGGACGCGCGGAAAATTCAGTCGAAATCAACGATATACGAACTCCGGGATGTATTTTGTACCGAAGATCGTTCCAAGGACCACTCCTATGGTAATTATCAAGAACCGAGGGACATCGGATACTCACCGACATACATTATGGAGACGCTGGAAACCAAAGAATAAGAAGGTCATTGGCTAAGAAATCCCGAATACAAGGGTATTACTGGCCTACCATGATCAAAGACACAACCAGTGTAGCATGAAGGTGTGAGGAAAGTAGAAGCTTCACAAGAAAAATAAATGCACCAGCTACTGAGCTCAACTCTGTCATGAGTCTATGGCCATTTGTAAAATGGGTGATATATAATGTCGGACCATTCATAGAAGGGACCAAAAAGCGAAGATTTTTAATCGTGGAAACTTATTACTTCACTAAATTGGTGAAAGCGAAAGCTTTTGCCCATATTAGGGATTGTTGGAAATAATAAACCAAGACTATATTTGGAAGTCGGGTTAACTTGAGAAACAAGTTGTTTTTGATTCTAGAAGACTCTAGAAGAGTTCTATTCTTAGAGTTTTGATTTTATTAGGAAAGTGTCTTTGTTTGGTCGTCAAGTTTGTTAAACTATAAATAGGCTATTGAGCCAAAATAATTTGTACACCAAGATTATTATCAATGTAGTCTTTTTTGCTTCCGCGTTTGTGCTCTCCTCTCTCTTGTCTAGGTCCAACAATTGGTATCATAGCAAGGTGAGAGGAAGAGAGAGGAGAAAGAGAAAGTTTGAGAAGTTTCAAAGTTTTTTCTTTAAGTTTCAAAGAGAAGTAGTGTGCGAAGTTCTACGACGTTGGTGTTTATCAAAAGATTGAAGAGGTATTCGATTGTGAGCTGAAAATAAGTTGGGTGCTGACATGGGAATTCAGAGAAGAACGTTGTTACTGCTGGTGGTTGTTCGATTGGTTGTGAATATTAATTTGGTTGTTGTTTTTTGGTAAAAAATTACAAATTTGTCCGTCGAACATGGGAAACGCACATGTCTGCCTGAAAACAATGAAACTAGGTCAAACCTGGGTTGCTGCCGTGATTGGAGATTTGTTGTATCAAGTTTACAGATACGGAGACGATCTAGTTGACGTTGCTACAAAGTGATGATGCTGGAGAATGGACAAAATTTTAGGCGAGAAGAACAGAAAATAAGATATTGATGTTATTGACTGGTGGTGACTGCTGAGGTTTAGAGGGATTGTTTCGAAGTTAAGGTAAGGGTTTGAGTTGATAGCCAAGATTGGATCCGTAGGTTTGATTAATGGACGGGATACTAAGGTGTGCTTGTGTGGAATGGAAGAAATCTAGTAATAGATTTGATCTTAGATTGTTGATGATCAAATGAACTGAATTCGTATGAGCTTGAGGAGATGCATCTCAGACTCGAGATGATGAATTTTAGAATCCGAGAAGGGTTACAAGTGCTGATAGCCTGATAGTGAATTGAATTCAAACAGGAAGGTTCAGTATTCTTTAGTGATATTGAATGGTGAAGATTGTAGAAGACTAGTAGATGACCTTGTTATTGTATAGAGATGGTGAAGCAGTCTATCAAGCTTGGGTTGAAGACCGTGAAGATGGGATGTTGGAGTTATGGAAGTCAAGGAGAAGTTCGTAAAAAAAAAAAAAGTGGAGAAGGTGTTTGTTTGGTTAGTGATGGAATACATCACAGTTTATGATATATGTGTGACATAAACTGGAACATCGGGCAAGTGTGACAAAATGATATCACAGTTATGAACTTAAGTGTTACTAAAGAATTGTTACAGAAGTGTAACAGAAGAAAGTGTCACAGTGTGTGACA
The DNA here is from genome assembly GCF_003573695.1 of Papaver somniferum. Lineage (NCBI taxonomy): Eukaryota > Viridiplantae > Streptophyta > Magnoliopsida > Ranunculales > Papaveraceae > Papaver > Papaver somniferum. The sequence continues at coordinate 65,790,329 of NC_039359.1, forward strand.
GGAGGCATGACAAAATGGTTATAACAATGCAAAAATGTGACTGCTTGGTAGCAGAGTCGTTGTGAAAATATGTTCATGCTAAAAGGCATTTAACTGTTGTGTTATGAATGGATATTGGTCTAAAGGGTTGTTGCAATGAACAAGGGTTGTTATGGCAGAGCATTGGTTAATTCTAGTAGGTAAAGAAACTTTGGGTGAGTGGTTGATTCAAAGAGTTAAGTCATGAATTCGAAATAGACGCAATAAAATCAAAGTTGGTACTGTAGTCAGGAAGGACTGGTACAGTTTGATGGAGGATCAAAGTTGGTATTGCGGTAAGGAGGACTGGTACAGTTTGATGGAGGATCAAAGATAGTATTGCAGTCAGGACTGGTACAGTTTGATTAAATTGATCGAATTCAGAGACTTAGAATGACAAGGAATGTTGGATGGTTATGTTTGAGCTTAAGGGAGGATGGTATCATGTTGGAGTCTAAGCTCAAACATGTTGGTTGAAGAGTTTGTGACAGAAACTTGGAAAACCTACAAAGTGTGGCAGAAGCGTGACTGCAACGGAGAAGAAGAAAGAACAACAAAGTTGTGAATAAAAAGAAGTATCAATAGAACTTTTGGCTTCATTTCTTATCCTTTATGCTAGTTCTTTTGTTCTTTGATTTCAACATGAGTTGTGGAAGTAAAAAAACATGTGTACTTGAGAAGAGAAGAGAGGTTTGTGGACTGTGGAAAGATCAGTTGTAACAGACATCACTAACTGTCGGTTGTGACTCTTGTTTAAGTAACATGTGAAGAGAAGAAATCCTGCGAGTAAAGTAGGTAAGTAGAGAAGAAATCCTGCGAGTAAAGTAGGTAAGAAGAGAATAAATCCTACAAGTGAAGTAGGTGATAAAGAGGAAAGGAGTTTATTTCGCGTTTGCAAAGCAAGTGGATAGATCTCAGCAGGGTTGTGTTTCTAGCTTGTTAAGAAACCTTGAAGAAATCAAGGGACCAGAAGAGTAAACCGTGTGTCGGTTAGAAAGGATTGTTAAGAATGTTTTCTCAAAGAAGTATCAATTCTAGTGAGGCTTGAGCAGTGTGTGGAAAAATGAGAGTAATGGAAGTCTTGGTTTAAGGGAGGATGTTGGAAATAATAAACAAAGACTATATTTGGAAGTCGGATTAATTCGAGAAACAAGTTGTTTTTGATTCTAAAATACTCTAGAAGAATTATATTCTTAGAGTTTTGATTTTATTAGGAAAGTGTCTTTGTTTGGTCGTCAAGTTTGTTAAACTATAAATAGGCTGTTGAGCCAAAAGAATTTGTACACCAAAATTATTATCAATGTAGTCTTTTTTACTTCCGCGTTTATGCTCTCCTCTCCCTTGTCTAGGTCCAACATTTGGTATCAGAGCAAGGTGAGAGGAAGAGAGAGGAGAAGGATAAAGTTAGAGAAGTTTTAAAGTTTTTTCTTTAAGTTTCAAAGAGAAGTAGTGTGCGAAGTTCTACTACGTTGGTATTTATCAAAAGATTGAAGAGGTATTCGATTGTGAGCTGAAAAACAAGTTGGCTGCTGACATGGGAATTCAGAGAAGAAAGTTGTTACTGCTGGTTGTTGTTTGATTGGTTGTGAAGATTAATTTGGTTGCTGTTTTTTGGTAAAAAAGTACAAATTTTTCCGTCGACCATGGAAAACGCACATGTGCGCCTGAAAAAAATGAAACTAGGTCAAAGCTGGGTTGCTACCGTGATTGGAGGTCGTATCAAGTTTACAGATACAAAGACGATCTAGTTGCTACAAAGTGATGATGTTGGAGTGGACAGACTTTTAGACGAGAAGAACAGAGAATAAGATATTACTGCTATTGACTGGTGGTGACTGTTGAGATTCCGAGGGATTGTTTCGAAGTTAAGGTAAGGGTTTAAGATGATAGCCATGATTGGATCTGTAGGTTTGATTAATGGACGGGATATTAAGGTGTGCTTGTGTGGAATGGAAGAAATCTAGTAAGAGATTTGAGCTAAGATTGTTGATGATCAACTGAATTGAATTCGTATGAGCTTGAGGAGATGCATCTCAGACTCGAGATGATGAATTTTAGAATCCGAGAAGGGTTACAAGTGCTGATAGTGAATTGAATTCAAACAGGAAGGTTCAGTATTCTTTAGTGATATTGAATGGTGAAGATTGTAGAAGACTAGTAGATGACCTTGTTACTGTATAGAGATGGTGAAGCAGTCTATCAAGCTTGGGTTGAAGACCGTGAAGATGGGATGTTGGAGTTATGGAAGTCAAGGAGAAGTTCGTAAAAAAAAAAAAAGTGGAGAAGGTGTTTGTTTGGTTAGTCATGGAATACATCACAGTTTATGATATATGTGTGACATAAACTGGAACATCGGGCAAGTGTGACAGAATGATATCACAGTTATGAACTGAAGTGTTACTAAAGAATTGTTACAGAAGTGTAACAGAAGAAAGTGTCACAGTGTGTGACAGGAGGCATGACAAAATGGTTATAACAATGCAAAAATGTGACTGCTTGGTAGCAGAGTTGTTGTGAAAATATGTTCATGCTAAAAGGCATTTAACTGTTGTGTTATGAATGTATATTGGTCTAAAGGGTTGTTGCAATGAAAAGGGTTGTTATGGCAGAGCATTGGTTGATTCTAGAAGGTAAAGAAACTTTGGGTGAGTGGTTGATTCAAAGAGTTAAGTCATGAATTCGAAATAGACGCAATAAAATCAAAGTTGGTACTGTAGTCAGGAAGGACTGGTACAGTTTGATGGAGGATCAAAGTTGGTATTGCGGTAAGGAGGACTGGTACAGTTTGATGGAGGATCAAAGATAGTATTGCAGTCAGGACTGTTAAGAATGTTTTCTCAAAGAAGTATCAATTCTAGTGAGGCTTGAGCAGTGTGTGGAAAAATGAGAGTAATGGAAGTCTTGGTTTAAGGGAGGATGTTGGAAATAATAAACAAAGACTATATTTGGAAGTCGGATTAATTCGAGAAACAAGTTGTTTTTGATTCTAGAATACTCTAGAAGAATTATATTCTTAGAGTTTTGATTTTATTAGGAAAGTGTCTTTGTTTGGTCGTCAAGTTTGTTAAACTATAAATAGGCTGTTGAGCCAAAAGAATTTGTACACCAAAATTATTATCAATGTAGTCTTTTTTACTTCCGCGTTTATGCTCTCCTCTCCCTTGTCTAGGTCCAACATTTGGTATCAGAGCAAGGTGAGAGGAAGAGAGAGGAGAAGGATAAAGTTAGAGAAGTTTTAAAGTTTTTTCTTTAAGTTTCAAAGAGAAGTAGTGTGCGAAGTTCTACTACGTTGGTATTTATCAAAAGATTGAAGAGGTATTCGATTGTGAGCTGAAAAACAAGTTGGCTGCTGACATGGGAATTCAGAGAAGAAAGTTGTTACTGCTGGTTGTTGTTTGATTGGTTGTGAAGATTAGTTTGGTTGCTGTTTTTTGGTAAAAAAGTACAAATTTTTCCGTCGACCATGGAAAACGCACATGTGCTCCTGAAAAAAATGAAACTAGGTCAAAGTTGGGTTGCTACCGTGATTGGAGGTCGTATCAAGTTTACAGATACAAAGACGATCTAGTTGCTACAAAGTGATGATGTTGGAGTGGACAGACTTTTAGACGAGAAGAACAGAGAATAAGATATTACTGCTATTGACTGGTGGTGACTGTTGAGGTTCCGAGGGATTGTTTCGAAGTTAAGGTAAGGGTTTAAGATGATAGCCAAGATTGGATCTGTAGGTTTGATTAATGGACGGGATATTAAGGTGTGCTTGTGTGGAATGGAAGAAATCTAGTAAGAGATTTGAGCTAAGATTGTTGATGATCAACTGAATTGAATTCGTATGAGCTTGAGGAGATGCATCTCAGACTCGAGATGATGAATTTTAGAATCCGAGAAGGGTTACAAGTGCTGATAGTGAATTGAATTCAAACAGGAAGGTTCGGTATTCTTTGGTGATATTGAATGGTGAAGATTGTAGAAGACTAGTAGATGACCTTGTTACTGTATAGAGATTGTGACGCTGTCGATCAAGCTTGGGTTGAAGACCGTGAAGATGGGATGTTGAAGTTACGGAAGTCAAGGAGAAGTTCGTAAAAAAAAAAAGGTGGAGAAGGTGTTTGTTTGGTTAGTGATGGAATACATTACAGTTTATGATAGATGTGTGACAGAAACTGGAACATCTGGCAAGTGTGACAGAATGATATCACAGTTATGAACTGAAGTGTTATTAAAGAATTGTTACAGAAGCGTAACAGAAGAAAGTGTCATAGTGTGTGATAGGAGGCATGACAAAAGGGTTATAACAGCGCAAAAATGTCACAGTTTGGTGGCAGAGGCGTTGTGAAAATATTTTCACTGTTAAAAGGCAGTTAACTGTTGTGCTCCGAATGGAGATTGGTCTAAAGGGTTGTTGCAATGAACAAGGGTTGATGTGGCAGAGCATTGGTTGATTCTAGAAGGTAAATAAACTTTGGGTGAGTGGTTGATTCAAAGAGTTAAGTCATGAATTCGAAATAGACGCAATAAAATCAAAGTTGGTACTGTAGTCAGGAAGGATTGGTACAGTTTGATGGAGGATCAAAGTTGGTATTGTGGTTAGGAGGACTGGTACAGTTTGATGGAGGATCAAAGCTAGGTTGCTACCGTGATTGGAGATTTGTCGTATCAAGTTTACAGATACGAAGACGATCTAGTTGCTACAAAGTGATGATGTTGGAGAATGGACAGACTTTTAGGCGAGAAAAATAGAGAATAAGATATTACTGCTATCGACTGGTGGTGACTGTTGAGGTTCCGAGGGATTGTTTCGAAGTTAAGGTAAGGGTTTGAGATGATAGCCAAGATTGGATCCGTAGGTTTGATTAATGGACGGGATATTAAAGTGTGCTTGTGTGGAATGGAAGAAATTTAATAAGAGATTTGAGCTAAGATTGTTGATGATCAACTGAATTGAATTCGTATGAGCTTGAGGAGATGCATCTCAGACTCGAGATGATGAATTTTAGAACCCGAGAAGGGTTACAAGTGCTGATAGTGAATTGAATTCAAACAGGAAGGTTCGGTATTCTTTGGTGATATTGAATGGTGAAGATTGTAGAAGACTAGTAGATGACCTTGTTACTGTATAGAGATGGTGACGCAGTCGATCAAGCTTGGGTTGAAGACCGTGAAGATGGGATGTTGGAGTTATGGAAGTCAAGGAGAAGTTCGTAAAAAAAAAAAAGTGGAGAAGGTGTTTGTTTGGTTAGTGATGGAATACATCATAGTTTATGATATATATGTGTGACATAAACTGGAACATCTGGAAAGTGTGACAGAATGATATCACAGTTATCAACTGAAGTGTTACTAAAGAATTGTTACAGAAGCGTAACAGAAGAAAGTGTCATATTGTGTGATAGGAGGCATGACAAAAGGGTTATAACAGCGCAAAAATGTCACAGTTTGGTGGCAGAGGCGTTGTGAAAATATTTTCACTGTTAAAAGGCAGTTAACTGTTGTGCTCTGAATGGAGATTGATCTAAAGGGTTGTTGCAATGAACAAGGGTTGATGTGGCAGAGCATTGGTGGATTCTAGAAGGTAAATAAACTTTGGGTGAGTGGTTGATTCAAAGGGTTAAGTCATGAATTCTAAATAGACGCAATAAGATCAAATTTGGTAATGTAGTCAGGAAGGACTGGTACAGTTTGATGGAGGATCAAAGCTGGTATTGCAGTAAGGAGGACTTGTACAGTTTGATGGAGGATCAAAGATGGTATTGCAGTAAGGAGGACTGGTACAGTTTGATGGAGGATCAAAGATAGTATTGCAGTCAGGACTGGTACAGTTTGATAAGTTGATCGAATTCAGAGACTTAGAATGACAAGGAATGTTGGATGGTTATGTTTGAGCTTAAGGGAGGATGGTATGATGTTGGAGTTTAAGCTCAAACATGTTGGTTGAAGAGTTTGTGACAGAAACTTGGAAAACCTACAAAGTGTGGAAGACTTTGGAAGAAAAGTTAGAGCTTATGGCAGAAGCGTGACTGCAACGGAGAAAAAGAAAGAACAACAAAGTTGTGAATAAAAAGAAGTATCAGTAGAATTTTTGGCTTCATTTCTTATCCTTTGTGCTAGTTCTTTTGTTCTTTGATTGCAACATGAGTTGTGGAAGTAAACAAACATGTGTACTTGAGAAGAGAAGAAAGGTTTGTGGACAGTGAAAAGATCATTTGTAACAGACATCACTAACTGATTTCACGTACAAGTGAAGTAGGTGATAAAGAGGAAAGGAGTTGATTTCACGTTTGGAAAGCAAGTGGATAGATCACAGCAGGGTTATGTTTCTAGCTTGTTAAGAAACCTTGAAGAAATCAAGGGAGCTGAAGAGTAAACCATGTGTCGGTTAGAAAGGATTGTTGAGAATGTTTTCTCAAAGAAGTATCAATTCTAGTGAGGCTTGAGCAGTGTGTGGAAAAATGAGTAATGGAAATTTTGGTTTAAGGGAGGATCTTGAAATAATAAACAAAGACTATATTTGGAAGTCAGATTAATTCGAGAAACAAGTTGTTTTTGATTCTAGAAGACTCTAGAAGAATTCTATTCTTAGAGTTTTGATTTTATTAGGAAAGTGTCTTTGTTTGGTCGTCAAGTTTCTTAAACTATAAATAGGCTGTTGAGCCAAAAAAAATTGTACACCAAGATTATTATCAATGTAATCTTTTTTTGCTTCCGTGTTTGTGATCTCCTCTCTCTTGTCTAGGTCCAACAGGGATGTTGATGTCATTACTTTTATTTTTGAAAATATTACCCTACAACAATAGTCTCGGACAACGGGAAACAGTTGACTGGAAAAAACATAGATACGTTGTTTGACGCTTTCCAAATATGAAAGAAAAAATCGACCCTCATCTATCCAAAGAGTAATGGTCAATCTGAAGCCACCAACAAGAAGATTGCATTGAACCTCAAGAAAATCTTGGACGAACATAAGAATAGGTGGTGTGAGCAGTTGCACGATGCGCTTTGGGATTTTCAGACAACTAGACGAGAAGCAACGGGAGAATCACCCTTTATGCTGACATATGGAGCAGAGGCGGTCATCCCAACCACGCTAACGGAACCATGGGATAAGACCCTCATCACCGACCTTATGTCATAAAAATTGGATGATTTGGAAAAACGAAGGGAGACAACCCTACAAAAATTGGAATACTACCGACAGAAGCTGGCTTGTAAATACAACAAGAAAGCTAGGCTTCATAATTTTATAGAAGGGAAATATGTCTTAAGACAAATCCCTACATACCAGAAGAACAGGAAGTGGTGAAAACTGGCACCAACCTAGGACGGGGTATACACAATTCACGATGTAGTTGGGAAGGGCTCATATTACTTGCGCAATCTAAAAGGAGAAGTCCTGCAACACTTTTGAAATGCCAGATATCTAAAACCCTACTATCTCCGTAAATCGAGACATGACACAGGATTGTGCTCGTGCCGAAATTTTCGATCGTAAGAGGAAAACACGCACCGCGCATCCTCTTTCGGTCTCTGAAGAGGACTAGCGACCCTCACTCATCAATGAAACTCAGCTTGCGACTATCAAAAAGTTTTGAATCTTTGATTTATCATTTTCGTATGAAAGAAAAGTGTACTGACATTTTTATTTTTCAGTTTCATTTAAGACAGCTGCAGATAATCATGTTGTAAATACAACGTCAAGATTCACGAATTACGATTCAGTCTATGAAAACCAACAGTGTAGATAAAAACGTCCCTTTCATACAAAAAAAGGGGCAACACATACACCATAATCAATCAATACCCAAAAAACTTGTACATAATCATTCAAAAAAAAAAAAAAAAAAACCCCAACAACACCAAAAAATTCCCAAACAACTTGAATGCTCGAGCAGCCGAATAAGTCACTCAATCGATAACAGTCTTTTCTGGCATAGGCAACCTCTTAAATTGAAACTGCTGATCAGGAAATTTCTGCTCGATCTGACCATAAATTGCTTTTTTTTTTTTTTCGAGGAGAAAGGTTAAACTTGTATCGAAGAAAAAGAAAAAGTACAGAAAACCATAAATTGCATTAACCGAAGTGGCGATGGCATCCTTGGCCTTGTACATATAAATCACTTCAGCATCATTCTTTTCCTTAGCCAGACTGGTTTGAAAATTTTGAGCGTCCTTAGCCATCTGATCCTTCAGATGTTGAACTTCACCAAAAAGGCTCGACTCACGGTTACCGCTTTCAGTCAGAAGTCGCTCCTTCTCTTCAAGCGAAGATCACACTTGGGCCAGAGATCATTTCCATAAGAAGTAAGCTTAGTAGTAAGATCTGCGAAAAAATGATATAAGAGCGTTAATAACCGGGAAAAGAAAATCCTCACCAAATAAGACATTCGACAATTTTCTAAATATCTCAAGGAATCGTCCCTTTCTCTCTCGAATTGATGACATTCGACAAAGAGATCTCGAAACTCAAGATCTTTACAATCCACTTTGGTTCTATACATAATCACTTGATGATAAAGATAATTACGTTCTTCGGTCAGATCTTCGAGCTTCTTATAAAGCCTAATATACCTAGCATCCACAACCCGCTTATCGTCTCGAACCTTGAGAAGCCGACCATGGAGTTCGTGATTAGAAAGACCTAAAGATCTCATGTCTGCACGAACACCGTTTCGATTTCTTTCTAGATACGCTATCCGAGAAGTCATATACTTCGACTCCCGGTTCATCTCGACAATCATAGATAGTTTCCAGTCGATATCCGTAATATACTCTAAATGAACAGATTTGTATCTTCCAGGAGACGATGATCGGTATGGAGATCGAGATGATCCTTTCTTAACTTCGTGAAAAGAGAATAACCATTTTATTCAACTAGTCAACTTCACCGTCGAGGTCAGAAACTCGCCGATCGACATCTTATTACAAACAAGACAAAGGAACAGAAGGAGGAGGGGGGAGAACTCATCGGTCAACCAGGTCTGATCCTCTTCCCTAGCCTTTTCAAGATCTTTGCAGAGTTTCTCCGCAGCAATAAACTTCTCAATTATGGAGCTCATCTCGAAGATTCTCAATATCTTGATCTCACTTGGAGGTATCAAACACAACAAATTTATTACGCTCCTCTTTGAGCTGGGTAAGGAATAAGGCTGCACAAGAATCGGTACGGCCCGGTTCTCTGTTGGAACCGGTCCTTGTACATGGTGTTGACCGGTACCTCATTTTGAGGACCGGTACCTGTACCTGTATCTAGAGTTGTACCCGTACCTGTAATACCGGTCCGGTACCGGGTTTTTACCCAGTTATCTAACCGTCTTCATTCAAATCTATTGATACTCAAAAGATGCTCCAGACTCTAAATTGGTCACAAGCAGTATAATCACTAATCAATTTATGTGTATTCAACAAAATCAAAAGATAACAAAAGGTACGAGACTATTCTAATTAACTCAAAGAGATAACAAAATCAAGACAACCATTATCTACTTCCCTAGATGAACAGCGGCAGCAGCTCAGACTCATCTTCTTCATGGCAGCCAGCTAAACTCCCATCTAATTTGAGTTCAATCGATCCAAACTTAAATCTAAGATCAACCCATATCGTCTAAATCTTCACAACCATCCATCTGTGATATTAACCAACATCAGTACGGCATTCTTTTTCAAATCTTCTACAGTCCCGGACCAAGATCCCTAATCTCTCTGACAAACCCTAAATCAAACCTGATCAATCTAAACCCGAATCGAGTTTAACCCATATACTATTCAATCTATCTGAACTTCATCGGGCTTCAAATTAACAGAAAATCCATCTCCTAAAACCTCAATCATCACCACTATCTTCATAATATTATCAGCATCAACTAAAAGGGAAAATCTTCACAACCCAAAATTGCTTCAATCTCCCTCTCTTCTTCTCTATTAAACAACATCAACTAGAGTATCTCACAACCCCAATTTATTTCTCAATTTTAAATCCTTCTCATACCAAATCAACATCTCAATCAGACACTCAAATATAGGTTTCCCAGAAATAGAATCACAAATCTTTACATGCAATTAGAGATTGTGAAGAAGAAGAAGTAGTAAACATAGATCTAAAATCAAACCTAACTCAGAAATGGTGATTGAGATGCGAGACTCGGCTGCTCTTGAAAAAAAAGGAAATGAATAAATGAAGAATGATGATTACATACTCACGTCTCTCAAAATCTAAGATGGACGACTATATTAACTAAAAGATCAACGACTGAGATTTATCAGTTTATTTGGTCCGGTACAGGCGGTTCCACCCGCCCTCCCCCAAAAAAAAACCGTTCCCTATACCTGGTCTTATTCCGGTTCCCATTTTCTGTCCCGATCCCTACACCGTCTACACCGGTTCCGGTACGGTTTTTTCGGTTCCAGTCCGGTATAGGAACAAGTGACAGGTTCTTGTGTAGCCTTAGTAAGGAACGAATCTCGGTCAGCGACATCTTCTCAAAATGGCCCCGGAAAGCAGGGGCTCTCAACCGATAAAACTACATCAACTTGAAGGAGCATTCCAGCCCTTTCGCAACATTCACAAGTACGAGTCTAGTGCAAAGTAAGAAGAAGTTGAGGGGTGGAGAAACCAACTGAATAGAGACTAACGTTGAATTGAGAAAACTATGACATCAGATAGGCATGGCCGTCGACAAAAGCCTCCATCACTTGAAAGCTAGATTTAGGAAGGACCATGTATCGTTCACTATGAACAAGCTGCTCATACTCAAAATAGGCATCTTTGACAAACTCGAAGGGATTTAACTTCATATGCTCAGCTATCTGAGAACCCAGACTAGTGGACTCGATGTCGACCACGTAGTAAGAAGGGACAGACAGAAGTTTATGGGAATCAGCGAACTCAAAAGCGGTTGACTCATCGAAAAGATCATTGAACGACCGAGCTGCAAGGCCTACATCAGTCTTCACCTCATGTTCCACACTATGAAACTTCCCACCGACTTAAGCGGCAGTGAACGGAAGAAGTGTGTTGAGATTATTAGTCCCACATTGTCTGGGTTATTTAAGATCCTGCGGTTTATAATCTATAGGGCCACTCCACTCATAGTCAATTGGTTTTGAGTTGGATGCCCGTATTCTAACTTGGTATCAGAGCAGGCTATTTGCGACGAGTCATTGACCGCGCCTTTGCTCCGCGTCACCCGATTTATTATCCACGTGTTAGACCCAACAAGGCTACACGTGAGGGGGCGTGTTGAGATTATTAGTCTCACATTGTCTGAGTTATCTATGATCCTGCGGTTTATAATCTATAGGGACACTCCACTCATAGCCAATTGATTTTGAGTTGGATGCCCGTATTCTAACTAAGCGACCGACTTATCGATGGTCAAAGACTTCTCACCAACTACAGCAACAACAGGCGATTCACGATGAACCAAAGGGGTGACCGACAAATCTGCGACCAGACACTCCCCGATAACGTTAATGATGGGACCGGACAATCCTCGATCTTGGATCTTTATGTCAGAACTCTCTATCAAGGAATATTCATGGATTTAGCATCACGAACGGCCTCTACCTTTTCCAAGACATTTGTTTCGAATTTAACGCTGACGTCAAACACCCATCCTGGAGAAGCAGGAACCCAATGCATACCACCAGCCGTAGTTTGGACAACACCATTGTTAGCAGTCACATCTTGATTCAGAACTGAATCACATTCCTTCAAAGAATCAGCAATGAAAGAAACTCCAACGGACGCGGACGGAGCAGCATGCTGTGCAGAAGGCTCATTGACAGGGGGCACGGTAACTTTGTTATCTTCCTTGAGACCTTTTGAAGATTCATGAGCAACATTACCATCTTGGGAAGAGCCACACCCTCATCATCATCTCATTATCAATTTATCATCAACATTATCATCTTGTGCAGAAGGCTCATTGACAGGGGGCACGGTAACTTTGTTAACGTCGTCCTCATCAACCTCATTGTCATCATCCTCGTCATCATAGTCGTCATTATCATATTCCGACGGCTTACTCGTTGACTGGTCCACTATTGCGTGCTCGCCGTCGCTATCTTCATCATCTTTCTCTTCGCCCTCAGAGTCTGACGAATGCGTTAGCTGGCGACATCAACACGGGTATCTGAGGCGGCAGCGGACACGACGAATTGGTGAAACTTTATCTTTCTTGAAAACCTGTAAAGGCGATAAGAATATGAGTGCATAGCTGATACGGAGAATTACAAGCAAAACAAATGGTAATGAACATACCCGTTTAACATCTGTCGCTTTCCTCTTCTTGGAAACAGGCGGGGAATAGACGCATAATGGAACAAAGGAAATGATGGGTCAGAACTATGCATGAAATCGCATAACGAAAAATAGAAAATGAGAATGAGACGGATCGTACCACAGAACAGCCAAAGAAATCGATCTCCCAAGGAGTGTAATTGCCATAGTGAGCGGGAGCACCGGTCCTCGGCTTCAAAGAATCCTAGTAGCTCAATCCGAGATCCCAAGGACCGATCACCAATGGAGAACGCGTCCAGTTGTAGTCATGCTCGTCCCTTAATCTATCTGAAAGAGGGAGGAGACTGTTTGAGCCAAGAACATTTCTCAACCTGTTAATATAGATTTTTTCAAGAAGATGAAATCCACCAGCAGCTTTTTTCTTTTCAGTCAGGGGAAATGGCGAAATCTCACACTCCACGGCACCCTACTCCTAGTAGAGTAATTGTCAATATATAGGTCTCATTGAAATTCTCCCACGTATATTTTTCCCTTAGGCCAGGGGGGAGACTAAGACCGCATACCCGTGATGCCTCTCACTCGAAGACTACATTCCTTCAACACTCTCCAAGCATTACCACTGTATTGATACGCCTCGCGGTTACGGGACTTTCCTGTTTTACACCGATAAGCGAGAACATCATACGATAACGAATTATCATAATCGTGTAGAGGGAGGGTAAGACCGGCATCCAGTTGTCCTACAGGCGTCAGCAAGTGCATATCATCGTAAGGGAACTGCTCGATAATATCCAAAGTCAAATCATCGTATTCTCCAAAGACTGCGATTTCTAAGCGTTGAAGATTATACTTTTCCATGATGGTTTCGAGGGACATGCCTGAAGCTATGTTTCTTGAGGAACTCGCGTCCCTCAACATGAGTGAATTGGCGGGAAGGTGGAAGAGCCGCAAGAAGATCACAAAGAAGTACACCGTCATGACCAACTTCCATACCAGGTTCAGCAACGACATACGGTGTCCTTTCATGAGGACGATCCGAAGACGGGGCCGCAACGGCAGGAGAATCGTGACCCCCTATAGAGAGGATTTCGGTTGGAGCATCACGATCCACGAGCCTCTAGACTGAGGACTTTACGCGACTCGGAGATGAGCCCTTCACTATCTTCTCGTGTTCCTCAGTTTTACTTCTCCCACTCGGAGGTTTAGAATCAGGATACATAGATCTCTTTTGTTGCTTGGTACTTTTCCCAGACGGTTGAACAGGAAGATCAGGGGCATTCTTACCGGACCGACTACCACTTCTAGTGGAACTTATTGAGTTAACGTAATGAACAAGGACTTGTTACGTATAACTTGTAAAGTTTACCATTCATAGATGGCTTGTATTTTAGGAAATCCTATAAACTAGGAAATACTTGTACACTACTAATAGAAGTCTAAAACTGTTATGTATATAAACAGACAGTTCTGATGTTACGTAATCATAGAATTCTCTTAATAAAAAGTATTTTCTTCAGAACCTATTTCTTTATCTTCTTTTGTATTCTATACCTAAACCTAAGTTTTAACTTGGTATCATCCTGGTTGTGATCTTCATGTCTTCCGCAGCCTCCTTTGATTCTACAGTTTCAACAATTCTTCAATCTTCTCAGTCCATGATGGCTTCTTCTATTTTTTCTCAACCTCATCATATTATCACTGTCAAACTTGATGACACAAACTATTCCCTATGGCGTGCTCAATTTTTACCCTGTATTCAAGGTTACGATCTTGATGGTTATGTTACTGGTGACAAACCCTGTCCTGCAGCTACACTTGAAGATGAAACTCCTAATACGGTTTTTGCTTCATGGGTGAAACAGGATAAAATCCTCCTTGGCTGGATTTTCTCGTCTCTTACTCCTGCTATCCTACGTCACTTTCATCGTCTTGCAACTTCTAAATATGTTTGGTCCTCTCTTAAATCACTTTTTGCTTCCAAATATGATGCTCATATTCACCATCTTCAGTGTGAACTTCGTTCTTAGAAAAAAAGGGTCTCTCTCCATGAGAGCGTATATCGATCGTGCTAGGGATATTGTTGAAAACCTTGCTACTGCTGAAACTATTGTCACCAACTCTGAACTACGGCACTGTATCCTTGATGGTCTCGATTATTCTTATGATGCCATTGTTATGTCCCTTACTACTTCTATGCATGGGCACTATGAAACCTGAAGATTTTATCACCTATCTTCTTACATTTGAATTGCGAATGGACCAACAGACCAAGACCCTCAGTACCCAACCTGTTGCTGCTGCCTCTTCAAGATGTTCTTCAACTACTGGAATTTTACCGAGACCTAGTACTGGTACTCGACAATCCCTGCCTTATTAGTTGTGTGACAAACCTGGTCATCTCGCTCATCTCTTTTGGAAGCGTTTTGATCGCAACTGGCGTCCTCAACCCCCTCGTCGACCACAGTCACAACAGTCGTCTGATTCTCGTTCTTATACTGCTGAAACTCAAAGATCTTCTTTTTCTCCATGGGTACCGACAGTTGAGTACCTGATCACATCACGCATGATCTTGCTAGGCTACATCCTTACTCAGAGTACAAGGTCATGATCAAATAAATATGGGTAATGGCTCTTCTATTCCAATCTCTCATATTGGTACCTCCATCTTTGGCACTCCTGATCGTAAGTTATACCTAAAAAATGCTTTGTTTCCCATCAAATATGTCATAATCTATTATCGGTTTCCCGTCTTACTACAGATAATGATGTATTGTTTGAGTTCCATCCTGAATTTTGTCTTGTGAAGGATAGACGCACGGGGAAAGTGCTTCTGCGCGGCAGTAAGGTTGGTGGTCTCTATGTTCTTGATGATTCTGCGAAAAGTATTGTTGGTGAACGTGCTAGTTTCCAAGAATGGCACTCTAGATTAGGCCATACCATGATGCGGACTATGCGTCATGTCATATCTAAGTTTTCTCTTCCTGTTTCTAGTCGAACAATCAGTTTTTGTTCTTCTTGTCATGAACATCGAAGTCATAAGTTACATTTTTCTTCTAGTACTACTATTTATCTAAATCCTCTTGATTTGATTGTCTCGGATGTTTGGGTTCCTTCTCACATAGTTTATAATGATGGATATCGATATTATATAATTTTTATTGATGTTAGATCATTGCCCGGTCGAACTCGCATGCGTTGTTATCTCAAGCATGTTTGTCAATGTTAGTGATCAAAACTACAAGTCTTCATTTTTAGTCTATTATAGTTAAGTCTCGGACTAGGGTAGTTGAGCTCAAGGACTTCATGGCGATTCATCATACAAGTAGAAGAACTACTCAAGGAGCCGGGGGAACTTCTCGACAAAAAGGTATGTGAAGACTTGAACTTATCTATCACAGAAAAGTCTATCTAGTCTATCTCCTACTCTTTGAGACAAGAAGTCGTATGCTATATATATAGACTTGGATTATACACATTTGGTATTTCGAGCCGAGTATACCTCGCATATCTATATCTCGAAATATGTGTTGGTAAGATTTTCGCTTCGATCAAGTTTATCTTTACCATGTCACGAAAGTCATGATATGTTTCAATCATCTTGAAAAGTGCTTTGGCGAGAAATGGTGTAACAACTATATAATGTCCTCTAAGAATGTTTCAATGATTGAAATGAGAGTTTAGATTACATAACCAATGGTGGACATAAGCATTATTGTGGAAAAACATTTATGTATAAGTCCTATTCCTTGAACCAAAGTTTGCGAACTTTGTTGATCAAGAGAACCGGAAGAATGGCGTGAGCCAATTCCTCGAACTGCCGAAGTTCTCAAACCTGAGAATTTCTGCTGGAGTTGACAAACTACTTGCATGAAGCTAAGTTCGCGAACTCAGTCCGCGAACCGGCGAAGTTCTCATTCCCGAGAATTTCTACTGTAGTTTGTAAACTCTGCCCGGTAACTTAAGTCCGCGAACCTAGTCTGCGAACTTGAGAAGGTTATATATCTGAAGATGATTTCTGAACTTAAACTTAAAAAGACTAAGGAATGCAGTTTGCAAACCGTGGCTATAAAAGTTCATGAACCGATTCAAGTGAATCAAATCATCTTTGCTTCAATTGTGTTTTGCATAGTACATGATATTTCCTTGCAATTGAACAACTCTCTAACTAGTTCATCTTGAAGTCATTTGAACTAGTTATGGTGAAGAAAAACATGGTTGATATGAAATGCTCATATGGATAACCTTTTGGTTAACTATTATTGAACCAACAAGTACATATGTTTGGGTACGGTTAACAAACCTAGAAACATGCATTGTCAAGTGTGTGCAACAAGCTAAGTTTTCGATCTAACGGTTGAGAAATATTAGCTTGAATCTAAATCAGGTTTTCATCTAACGGTGGATATTGATTGCGTTGTTACCAAGGTAACTTAATTGCAAACCCTGATTTGAAAGACTATATAAAGGAGACATCTAGTATTGTGCAAAACTAATCCCCACACCTCACGTGTGATACTATTTTGCGTGCTAGAGTCGTTTTTCCTTTAACCTTTGGTTTTTTTCTTCTAAAACCAGGTTAACAACTTAAAGATTTCATTGGGATTGTGAAGCCAGACCGATACTGCTTTTATCGTAGTTGTGTGATCTGATCTTGAATCTTCTATTGTATGAGTACAATCAGATTGATTGGCTTGAGATTGATATCTTCGATAGGAAAGATATAAAAACTAGTCACAAACATCTTCGTCTCATTGGTTGTGATTCCGCAACATCTTTTTTAGCTACCATATGATTAAGATTGTTGTGAGGTGATTGATAACTCTAGGCTGTTCTTCGGGAATATAAGACTGGATTATCAATTGGTTCATTTTCACCTTGATTATTATCAAAAGAAGGAACAACACCTTCAGGGTTTATCTGTGGGAGACAGATTGATCCTTTGATAGACTTGTCTGTGTGAGACAGATTTGTTTATTGTCAAAGCCTGCGATTTTGGGTCGTAGAAACTATTAGTTGTGGGTGAGACCAGCTAAGAGAATCTAGTGCGCAGTATCTTGTTGGGATCAGAGGCGTATGGAGTACAACTGTACCTTGGATCGGTGGGAGACTGATTGGGGTTCAACTACAGTCTAGTACGAAGTTTTCTTGGAGTAGGCTAGTGTATGTAGCGGCTTAATACAGTGTGTGTTCAATCTGGACTAGGTCCAGGCTAGGGGTTTTTCTGCATTTGCGGTTTCCTCGTTAACAAAATTTCTGGTGTCTGTGTTATTTCTATTTCCGCATTATATTGTTTTATCTTTATAATTTAAATAATACAGGTTGTGCGTTATATCATCAATTAGAGTAATCCAACCTTTGGATGTTGATTTTCATTGATTGATCCTTGAATATTGGTCTTTGGTACCATCCAAGTTATTCCTCGTGTTTGATTAAAGACTCCCTGATTTCTATTAGCTTGAGTAAATCAAAACAAGGGAGAGATATTAACTCCTTGAAATACTTTTACTTAGATTGAATCTGACTGTCTAGTTGATTCTCTAGAAAGTATTTCGGAGTTCGTCCATACAGATTGCTAAGCAAAATATTGGATGGTGTTGTTAGATCCCCGCCTTTTCCATTGGTATCAGAGCAGGAAAACACGGTTAAAGACCTCAAAAGTCTGTGTTTGTGGCTGACCTGAGGATGGACGATATTATCTCTGATAACGCAACATCATAGTCACTCTTGTAAGGTTCAAAGTCCTTTTGACTCTGAGAAAAACTCTGTCTCTTGTCCCTCATATGAATCTGCATTGGACTGGGAAAAATCTCTTGATGAACAGTTGGACGATCTTTCAGATGACAGTGATTCAGAAGAAGGGCAAAGCATTGATGAGAAAATTCCTCAATATAACAAGTTGTTTGACCGTGCTTTGAAAGAAAAGAAGTCAACAACGTGCTTGAGTAAATACATGGCTCCTCTTTGTCTAGAAAACAGAAAACTGAGAAAACTCTTTAAAGGATATGATGGTGGTTACAAACTCTTAAAATCTATGGTTAAAGATCGTGATGAAGATGTACGCACAAAAAGGTCCGAATGTGATAATCTTCTCCAAAATCTGTGTGTTGAAAGAAAGACTTGCAGATACTAATGCAAGATATGACTCTTAACAAAAATTCTTTAATAGCAGAGAACTCAGCTTTCTTTCCAAAGAAAAATCCTTGGAATCTGACCTTGCAGCTTCTCTTGATAAAGTAAAATCACTGGAAGAGAATCTGAGAAGGTTTAATTCTAGCTCTACAAAATTGTCTTCTAAGATTGGAGCATGTAAAGAACATCGTGATACACGTGGTCTGGGATATAAAGGAATAGACGCTCCAAAAACTAGTAAGATTAATTTTGTTAAAACCGTTGATAATTCTCCATGTGAACAACCTTTGACAGTTTGCAATGGCTCTAAAAACAAGGATTCAACTTCTTCTAAAATTGCTCATAAGAGATCGGTCAAAAACAATTTTAACTGCTATTATTGCGGGAATAAAGAACATTCTGCGCAAAGATGTCGCTTTCGGTTGAGAAATGAAAAGATTCCTAACATTCTTACATGGATGTCTAATGAAGTTATTAAACCGGTGACACACATTGTTGGAAAAGGTACTTCCAACAATCACGGGATGTACCGTGATAAATACTTTCTTAATTGTATGCTCAATTCAAAATATGCCTATATTGGAAGAAGGAAGAATAGTGAAAAAGTGTCTAACACTGAAAGAGAAAAAGGCATAGGAGAAAGAGAGAAAAGTTGAATTACTCATCTATCCCTGAAGAAGGTTGCAGATCCAAGACATTCGTTCCAGACTTGATACATATCAACAATCGAGTCTCAGATCTGAAAATCGGCGTAAATAGACTCAAACTGGGCATCAAGAAAACATGGAAAGAAGTTGATTCAGGTACTCCTAAAACTTCTCTTGATAAAAATTCTTCTGCTGTGATAAGTAATGTCTATCCTTGTAAGCCTGAAAAGGGAAAAGAAGAAGTGAATTTTTATGAGCAAGATGCTCATCTTAGTACACCATGACTGTATAAGGTTGCATCCTTCTTTTAACAAAGAAGGATGCTCTATGTTCTCAAGATGCTCATATTGAGAAATCTAGATGGAGTGTATTAAGTTATTGTTTAAAGTTTTCTTTTGTTATCTCTGGATTTGTTCGTTTTTCTTCATCCCTACACTAAGTGTCTGCCGCTTGACAACACTCTCTTGAACTTCCTTGCTTCTCCTTTTTCCTGGGTCTCACATGAGTTTTGACCGCAGGCACACGTACCAGACCCACACGAACTCCATGGTTCCTAGGGTTTTTGGAATACCTTATAAATATTGGGTTTCGTAAGGTCAGAAGATTCTATTAAAATTTCTGTGCATAATGGATGGAAGCAACAATATTGTTGAAGTCGAACAGGGAAATACCAGTGAGTTGATTGATGTCTCCATAACATGCTTTCAGGCTGTTGATCATGAAAACAACCTACCGGTTCAGATGTCTTCACAACTAGTAGGAAATATTCTTTAAGACTTTGAAATAGTACGAGAACATCTCGGGATTGCAACAAGAAATCTTGTTTTTCAGAAAGATGAACTAAAGAAGGCAAATGATGAACTCGTCCATGTTCGTTCTCTAGTTGCTGAAAAGGCTTAGTTTCTTTTGTTTTTAAACTGAGTTTTATTTATGTTGCCTAGTATGTCTTCTTTTTGATTTAGTTGGAAGAATAACTAGTGCTTGGAATAGCAATGATTCTGACTACACATAGCTATTATTTTTCATCTTCTTGTTCTTTTTTAGGTTTATTGGTTTAAATTCTAAAATATTTGGAGGATGATGTTTTTGCAGTATTAATCTTTATGATTTGTTATGGGATTGGTGTTTACGTCTGTGAACTATGTTTATCCCATACTTTGCCAAAAGTAAAGTCGCTCGTGGTCGTTATTCACGTACTGGTAAAAGAATGGATGGACTTTTGACAAATACAAAAGTTAAGCCTATATTGTCAATTATTTGATGGAAGATAGGTAAAATCTTTTTTTTCAAGGATTATGTCTATTAATATCGTTATGCCAACAGTGATGGGAAGATAGAATGAATCCTTGTGTATTCTGCGTATTGATCATCCCTGATCCATATTTTATGTATTACCATGAGGCTCCGTAATGTATCTTATGTTGAGCACTATACAACCAAGTTGATTTTTCATCTTAGTTGGTGTTCCGTGAGGTATATTATGTCGAGCATATTGAACTAAATTAATCATCTTGTTTGGTTATCTAGTTATTGCTCCGTAAGTTTTCTTATGTCAAGCAAAACAAATGACAATTAAATTGATTACTTTTGTGATTAGTTTGGTTGTGTATTCCAATTAGATTAAGTATGGGTTCTCTTGTAATTAATCTAGTTGAGTATTTTCGTGTCTCCATAAGTTCTCTTATGTTGAGCACAATCAATTGAATTGATCACCTTTTGTGTTTAATTTGATTGTGTATTCCGATTAAATTAATCATGGGCTTACTTGTGATTAATTTGATTGAGTTTTTGGATATAGAAAATCATTATTATGGTTTTTGGTGTCTAATAAAAATCCTTATTTTCTTTCGAAATTAAGGTCGCTCTTGTTGTTCTTTCGGGAATGACATCAAATGGGGGAGAGTTCTTTTGAACTTTTGCTTAATGGTCATATCTTGAGGGGTGTGAGGCTGTGGAATTTTAGAGAGGTTATCTTGTATATTTAAACTCCTTGATGAATGCATTTAGCTTCGGCTTTATGATTTCATCTAAATTAGTTGGTATATATTTTTTCCTTTTGTCATGAAATGTCTCTTTCAGAAATTTCATTATGATCCCGTTCTTGTACCTTTACCAATTTTATTGACAAAAAGGGGGAGAATTAATATGTAGTTCATACTACAAATACATATGGTTTTCGGATCATTGTGTAAGGGGGAGTGGTTTCTATGTGAGATGGAGTATTGACTAAGGGGAAGTGATACATATCACCATAGTATTATTGTTGAAGTTGTGATACAATTGATCGAGAACTATGTTTTCTCATTGTTATAGCTACGGATCTTGAATAGCGGTGATGCTAAACTTACAACCTTTGGGATCATTGGAGTACTTGGAAGTGACGAAGATTTGAGGAATGTTGAAGATTAGACATGTGGAATAGGAGCTACTAAAGTTTCTTTATTTTTTTTGTATTTCATATGTATTGATAGTTTTGTCACTAAAATTGACAAAGGGGATATTGTTAGAGCATTGCTCGGTCGAACTCGCATGCGTTGCTATCTCAAGCATGTTTGTCAATGTTAGTGATCAAAACTATAAGTCTTGATTTCTAGTCTATTATAGCCAAGTCTCGGACTAGGATAGAAAGTGTAGTTGATCTCAAGGACTTCATGGCGATTCATCATACAAGTAGAAGACATACTGAAGGAACCGATGAAACTTCTCGACAAAAAGGTATGTGAAGACTTGAACTTATCTATCACTCAAAAGTCTATATACTTTATCTCCTACTCTTTGAGACAAGAAGTCGTATGCTATATATATAGACTTGGATTATACACATTTGGTATTTCGAGCCGAGTATACCTCGCCTATCTATATCTTGAAATATTTGTTGGTAAGCTTTTCGCTTCGATCAAGTTTATCTTTACCATGTGACGAAAGTCATGATATGTTTCAATCATCTTGAAAATTGCTTTCACGAGAATGGTAGAACAACTATATAACTTCCTCTAAGAATGTTTCGATGATTGAAATGAGAGTTTATATTACATAACCAATGGTGGACATAAGCATTGTTGTGGAAACACATTTATGTATAAGTCCTATTCCTTGAACCAAAGTTTGCGAACTTTGTTGATCAAGAGAATTAGAAGAATGGCGTGAGCCAAGTCCGCGAACTGTCGAAGTTCTCAAACCCAAGAATTTCTGCTGGAGTTAACTACTTGCGTGAAGCTAAGTCAGCGAACTCAATCCGCGAACCCAGTCCGCGAACCGGCGAAGTTCTCATTCCCGAGAATTTCTACTGGAGTTTGTAAACTCTGCCCCGGAAACTTAAGTCCGCGAACCTAGTTTGCGAACTTGAGAAGGTTATATATCTGAAGATGATTTATGAACTTAAACTTAAAAACACTAAGGAATGCAGTTTGCAAACCGTGGCTATAAAAGTTCATGAACCGATTCAAGTGAATCAAATCAGCTTTGCTTCAATTGTGTCTTGTGTAGTACATGAGATTTCCTTGCGATTGAACAACTCTCTAACTAGTTCATCTTGAAGTCATTTGAACTAGTTATGGTGAAGAAAAACATGGTTGATATGAAATGCTCATATGGCTAACCTTTTGGTTAACTATTATTGAACCAACAAGTGCATATGTTTGGGTACGGTTAACAAACCTTGAAACGTGCATTGTCAAGTGTGTGTAACAAGCTAAGTTTTCGATCTAACGGTTGAGAAATATTAGCTTCAATCTAAATAAGGTTTCATCTGACGGTGGATATTGATTTCTTTGTTACCAAGGTAATTTAATTGCAAACCCTGATTTGAAATACTATATAAAGGAGACATCTAGTATTGTGCAAAACTAATCCCCACACCTCACGTGTGATACTAGTTTGCGTGCTAGAGTCATTTCTCCTTTAACATTTGGTTTTCTTCTTCTAAAACCAAGTTAATGACTTAAAGACTTCATTGGGATTGTGAATCCAGACCGATATTACTTTTATCGTAGTTGTGTGATCTGATCTTGCATCTTCTATCGTACGAGTACAATCAGATTGATTGGCTTGAGAATGATATCTCCGATAGGAAAGATATAAAAAGTAGTCACAAACATCTTCGTCTCATTGTTTGTGATTCCGCAACATCTTGTTTCGCTACCATATGATTAAGATTGTTGTGAGGTGATTGATAACTCTAGGATGTTCTTCGGGAATATAAGACCGGATTATCAATTGGTTCCTGTTCACCTTGATTATTATCAAAAAGACGGAACAAAACCTTTAGGGTTTATCTGTGGGAGACAGATTGATCCTTTGATAGACTTGGCTGTGTCAGACAGATTTTTTTATTGTCAAAGCCTGCGATTTCTGGTCGTAGCAACTCTTAGTTGTGGGTGAGATCAACTAAGGGAATCAAGTGCGAAGTATCCTGCTGGGATCAGAGGCGTATGGAGTACAACTGTACCTTAGATCGGTAGGAGACTGATTGGGGTTCAACTATAGTCCAGTCCGAAGTTAGCTTGGAGAAGGCTAGTGTCTTTTGAGGCTTAATACAGTGTGTGTTCAATCTGGACTAGGTGATGTGATTTGTAGATAGTGGTAAAAGTGGTTCGATTCCCAGACTTGTGAAGGATATTAATTAGACTTAAATCCTAATATTAAAATACAAAACTCACTAAAAATTATAGCAAACTCAATCAAAGATGATATCAATACTAAAAGAAACACTGAGGCTAAGATTCCACTATTTTCCAAGTTCAAAGTGATTAAACCAATACTTATATTTATGCAATTTTCTTTTGTAATTTGATTCTAAAATATTGCAACAAGTAGATTTTCAAAAGTAATAATTATAAATACCAAGTATGAAGCATCAAAAGTATTAAAACTAAGCATACTCCATCAAAATAGATCAGAATCACTCAAATAAAAATCATATTCAATATTAGTTCAAGGCAAATAATCATATAATTATTGCAAATAAAAAGATAAAATAGAATATACCACTTTTTTGTTGGAAAATAGCTTCTTCTACCACCTCAGCAATGTGGTTTAGCTCCTCATATTAATCATGATCTCAAAATATGTGCTTGTTGCTCAAAAGATGATTAAAAGAGTGAAAATTAATAACACATACTGTTTGCAACAGTGTATTGGTGTTGCAAAACAGCTGTTACAATGAAACTGTTACAGAAAAACTGTTGCTTTGTCGCTGATTTAAGACTGCCCTGAACAGCTTAATGTTCTTCAGCTGTTAAACAGTGACACTTTTCTGCGACTGTCTACCGAGGGTCAATGTTCTTCAGCTGTTCTTCTTCTTCACCAGCAGCAGCAGCAGAAACAGAGTTTGGTAAAGCTCTGATTTCTTCTTCTCTGGCTCTCCTTAGGTTCCCAAACTCTCGACACCTCTTCTATATGACCCAAGACATCTATTTATATCAAAAATACCGATTAAATCTCTCCCAAATCTTCCAAAATCTCTTTCCTTCTCTTCACGGCCAAGTTGCGACAATTTCTTGTTTTAGGATTTCTACGCGTTTCTGAGCTTTCCTTTTTATTCTAAACTCTTCCTTAGATAGATACAAATCTTTGGGAAGGTTTACAGCGTTTTAATCTCTCTAAAATTCCCTAAAACAGGTCACACACGTGACTTTCCATATTTTCTGTTGTGAGAAAAATCCGTCGATTGAGCCCAGTCTAATCGATTTAAACACCCATATCAGATTCCTAGACCCATAAGGAGTCTATCCTATGAAAATCAGAGGTTTAATCGACCTCAAACTCCTCCAAATCACGATTGCCAAAACTGCTTTTAACTGCACTTTTTCCCGCCAAAACCTTTTTTGAATGTTGAAGATGGTTGCCCCTTATCCAGAGTAGGGGTGCGATTAGCAACTGCCTGGAAATGGGATGCCCCTTAGTAATTAGGTTACCCCTTATCCAAAGTGAGAGTCCGAATAGCAAATGTCCTCCGGGTGCTTTCCGACAACTTTTCGAGCCAATTTTTTCCAAAAATGTTTATTAGCCAAAAATACCTACAAATAAATAAAACACCATAATAAGTACAAAAATGAGCCCTAACAATATATAGAATCGAGAAAATCGGACACAAAAATGTGTCTATCAAATACCCCCAAACCTATTATTTGCTAGTCCTCGAGCAAAAATAAAATAGAAATAAAATCCTAACTCACTGTCGCAGGCATCGTCGATTGCATTTAGCGTATGCAATAAGCCTTTAAACCCCTAGGTGTCCCTAGTGGCGGAGTGTTGTCTCCGGAGGGCTTACCAGAGGTATACCCACAAAACCTTTTACTCCAGACCCTAGCTATCTACACAGAACCTTGGAAGGCACTAAAGAATCTCCTTGGTTGGCATACTTATTGACTACAGGAGGAAGTACCCTGATGCGAAATTCCAATTGTTGTACACGAGTTTGCACTCAAGCATACTAAAATTCATATGAAGTGACAGAGCTCTACTCAGATAGTCGCACTATGGACATCAATATCCGGAGTCAAAACTAATCACATGGATAGATCAAGAAGATGGATATAGAAAAACATAGATGGTTTTGATGTTTACTAGGTGAACGGTGTTTCTCATATCTGTCTGAAGGCCTCCGCCAAAATGAACCTATCCTAATGGACTGAGATACTAGTCTGACTAATATCAACACACTGGCATATACAAGGGAACCAGTGATTGATAATCCTAACTCTAGGTCAACACAACTGGCATATACAAGGGTTCCAGTGGTCGACTTTATTGAATTTATTCCAGTTGGTCTGATGGTCTGGTCTCTTTTTTTTTTTTTTATCTCAATCACTCTAATTCACCCTAGCATTGGTAACAACTTGAATCGTGAGCCCCACCTAATCACTTAGAGAAACATAGTTTAAAAACAAAACAAAATAAAAACAGAAGTGAAAAGGACTCAACGAGATATGGTGAAACTATCATGTTATTTCTAACACCTGAGCTCTGTGCTTTTATGAATAGACTCTTTAGATGTTGCCATCTAGTCAGATTGGTTCCTCAACTCCTACAACCAAAATGCTTCCATCCACTTAGATTGGTTAGTGCCATCCTTAATAGGGATAAATTTCTAGGCTCTGGAGTTTATTTTTGCAACGAAAAGGTAACAAAAAGTTCTACCCCACCCCCAAACTTAAATCTAACATTGTCCTCAATGTTTCTAATCAAAGAACAGTACCAAAATATAAGTAACATGAGGAAATAGTAAAGAAGAAGTCGGAAAGATAGTACCTGGGTGAAGTGTAACCAAAAACCTACAAAAATATTATACAACATACAAAATCGCCTCGATGGTCAATCAAGGTAAACAGGGTCCTCCAGAGGGACCTCCTCAACATCACCTGTAGGAAAAGGCTCTAAAAAGGGCTTCAATCGCTGACCGTTAACCTTCGAAGAACTACTACCATCTGGTGTCTCAATCTCAACAGCGCCATGAGGAAAAACAGTACGGACCACAAAAGGACCGGTCCACCGAGAGCGCAACTTCCCGGGGAATAGATGCAAACGAGTGTCATACAGAAGAACTTTTTGACCTGGAGAAAATGACTTTCGTAAAATATTCCTATCATGCACAAGTTTCATTTTGTTCTTATACTCCTTAGCACTATCGTATGCATCTCTACGAATCTCGTCCAACTCATTGAGCTGGAGCTTTCTTTGAGCTCCTGCCTTGTCAAGTGAAAAGTTTAAGTTCTTAATAGCCCAATAGGCTCGATGCTCTAACTCAACAGGCAGGTGACATGCCTTGCCAAACACTAAACGATAAGGTGACATTCCAATGGGTGTCTTAAACGCAGTACGGTAAGCCCATAAGGCATCAGTAAGCCTCGACGACCAGTCTTTCCTATTTGGATTAACTGTTTTCTCTAGAATACGTTTAATTTCCCTATTGGAAACCTCTACCTGACCACTAGTCTGAGGGTGATATGGGGTTGCTACTTTATGGGTAATACCGTATTGTTTCATTAAAAGAGAAAGGTCTATTACAAAAGTGTGAACCTCCATCACTAATTATAGCTCGCGGCGTACCAAAACGTGTAAGTATATTCTCTTTCAAAAACTGGACTACGACCCTGTGGTCATTCGTTCTACACGGAACCGCCTCAACCCACTTAGACACATAGTCTACAGCGACAAGTATGTAAAGATAACCAAACGAAATAGGAAATGGACCCATAAAATCAATGCCCCACACATCAAAGACCTCAATCACTAAAATAGGGTTCAAAGGCATCATATTTCTACGGGAAATGGTTCCTAACTTCTGGCAACGCTCACAAGAAACACAATGACTATGGGAATCTTTAAACAACGAAGGCCAGTAAAATCCACACTGCAAAATCTTAGCAGCAGTCTTCTTAGCACTAAAATGACCCCCACATGCATGTTCATGACAAAAGGAGATAATACTAGACTGGTCACTCTCAGATACACATCTCCTAATAATCTGGTCCGGACAATACTTAAACAGATAAGGATCGTCCCAAAAGAAATGCTTAACCTCGGCTAAAAACCTAGAACGATCTTGCTTACCCCAATGTTGAGGGGTTCGACCAGTAACAATAATTCACTATATTTGCATACCAAGGTGATTGGGAAACAGAGAACAATTGTTCATCAGGAAAGCTATCCCTTATAGGAAGGGAATCACTAGGGGAACTAACAACTAGCCTAGACAAGTGATCTGCTACTACATTTTCTGCACCCTTTTTGTCTCTAATGTCTGGGGAAAATTCCTGTAACAATAGGATCCATCTAATCAATCTAGGTTTGGTATCCTTCTTAGATAAAAGGTATTTCAAAGCAGCATGATCTGTATAGATTATGATCTTAGAACCTAATAGGTAGGACCTAAACTTATCCAAGGCAAACACGATGGCTAAAAGTTCCTTCTCGTAGTTGTGTAGTTCATTTGGGCATCATTCAGAGTTTTGCTAGCATAATAAATCACATGAAGTAATTTTTTTTCGTTGTCCTAAAACGACGCCTATAGCATAATCTGAAGAATCACACATAATCTCAAAGGGTAGGTTCCAGTTAGGTGCCTGGACTATCGGGGCAGTAGTGAGTAAAGTTTTAAGCTTCTCAAAAGCCTCTAAACAAGCATCATCAAAGACAAACTTAACATCTTTTGCAAGCAAATTGCAAAGAGGTCTAGAAATCAAGCTAAAATCCTTAATGAATCGACGGTAAAAACCTGCATGCCCTAGGAATGACCTAATATCTTTTACGGTTTTTGGGACCTGTAAAGTCTTAATAAGGTCAACTTTGGCTTTGTCTACCTCTATACCCTTTGAAGAGACGATGTGCCCTAATACAATTCCTGATTTAACCATGAAATGACATTTTTCCCAATTAAGCACTAAATTTTTTTCCTTACACCTAGTCAACACTAATGTCAAATGATGCAAGCACTCATCGAAAGATGAACCAAACACTGAAAAATCATCCATAAAGACCTCTAAGAACCCTTCTACCATATCAGAAAATATGCTCATCATACAACGCTGAAAAGTTGCAGGGGCATTACATAGCCCGAAAGGCATGCGTCTATACGCAAAGGTACCAAAGGGACAGGTAAAAGTGGTTTTCTCTTGGTCTTCTGGGGCAATAACGATCTGATTATAACCGGAGTAGCCATCTAAGAAGCAATAGTGACTATGTCCAGCTAATCGCTCTAGCATTTGGTCGATAAAAGGAAGGGGAAAGTGATCCTTCCTTGTGACCTTGTTCAATTTCCTATAGTCAATACACACACGCCATCCCGTGGTCACTCGGGTTGGGATTAATTCATTATTATCATTCTGGACTACAGTGATACCTGATTTCTTGGGGACAACCTGAACAGGGCTGACCCACTTACTGTCTGAAATTGGGTAAATAATACCCGCATCTAACAACTTAAGCACCTCTTTTCGAACTACTCTTTCATGTTAGGGTTCAGTCGACGTTGCATCTCCCTAGAAGGTTTGGAGTCTTCCTCTAAATGAATCTGATGCATACACACAGTAGGACTTATACCCTTAATGTCTGCTATAGTCCACCCTAAAGCTTCCTTATTGTCTTGAAGTACATTTACTAGCCTACTTTCCTGATCACTATCCAAATTGGAAGCTACAATCACAGGTAAAGTCTCAGATGGGCCTAAAAACACATACTTTAGAGTATCGGGTAGTGGTTTAAGGTCCAACTTTGGGGGCTCTTCTAAAGAAGGAATTAGGGTAGTCTCAGAAACTGGTAACGGTTCGAACCTAGCTTTCCATCTATCAGTGTCTAACACAGGGGTAGAATCTAATAGAGCATTCACCTGTTCAATAGTGCTATCGTCGTCAAAATCTAAACCAAAATGGGATAGACAACTTTCTAATGGGTCTTCAGACAAGATGTTTGGTAATGACTCCTGAACTAAGGCTTCTATCATGTTCACCTCCTCAACACATGTGTCATCTAGCTCATGAGGTTGCTTACTGACATTAAAAATGTTCATCTCCATAGTCATATTACCAAAAGATAAACTCATCACACCATTTCGACAGTTAATGATCGCATTAGACGTAGCTAAAAATGGGCGACCTAAAATCACAGGTATCTGGTTCTCTGGGTCAGGGACAGGTTGGGTATCTAGGACCACGAAATCCACTGGATAAATAAACTTGTCGACCTCAATAAGAACATCCTCGATAACACCTCGAGGGATTTTAACAGACCTATCAGCTAACTGCAGTGTCATCTGAGTAGGTTTCATTTCACCAAGTCCTAGCTGTAAGTATACATGGAATGGCAGTAAGTTCACACTGGCTCCTAAGTCAAGTAAAGCTTTTTCTACCCGGAAGTTACCTATTGTGCAAGCAATGGTAGGAGAACCTGGGTCTTTGTACTTTGGAGTTGTGGTGTTCTGAATGATTGAACTTACGTGACTAGCTAAAAAGGCTTTCTTATGGACGCTAAGTTTTCGCTTTCGCGTACACATATCCTTAAGGAACTTGGCATAAGCAGGAATTTGCCTAATTGCATCTAATAAGGGAAGGTTTATGGTAACTTGCTTAAAAACCTCCACTATGTCATTAAAGTTCGATTCCTTCTTTGTTGGTACTAATAGCTGAGGAAATGGGGCTCTAGGCCTAAAATCAGACCTTTCAGGAACCGAATTCACATCATCAGAAACTTTATCAGTCTCTTCAGCTACTGGTCCTGAGAGGTGAGATCCTGAGGGGTGAACTACAGTATGTTCACTATCGGGCATGGTTACCTTATTGTCTACAACTCTACCACTTCTAAGGGTTCTAACACATTCAATTGATTCGATGGTTTTGCACCTAATTCATGAACTCCTCTAGGGTTGGGTTGTGTTTGACTAGGAAACTTACCTTTTTCTCTCAAAGAATCACTTATCAGACCAACCTGGGTTTTTAACTCGGAAATAGCCTGACTATTTTCTTGTCCTATCCTGTTACTAGCTTGTAGACTCTGTTCTACGGATAACTGGAATTTTGCAGTTTGCTGAGTTAACAAGGCGAGAGATTCCTCTAAACTTAGGATTTTCTTATCTGACTGATTCTGAAACTGAGCTAGTCCTGAAGGATTCTTAGTATAGCCAAAACCTGGGGGAGCATTAGAATTACTAAACTGACCTTGACTTTGGCCCTTAGACCACGAAAGGTTCGGATGGTTTCTCCAACCAGGATTATAGGTTTCTGAATATGGGTCAATCTTTTGACGGTTATCAAATCTAGTGTTATTATAAAGAGCATTGGCCTGCTCTTCAATATTCTGGCCTTCCCAAAAAGGCTCCACTCTACCACTAGTCTGGCCCACTTCTAAGGCTTCTAACCTTTTTGCTATAGCAGCAATTTTGGCATCTGATTCATAGCCTCCTTCTACCCTATTAACGTTTCCTCTACTTAAAAGAATTGTTTTCTGGGGTGCCCTACTATTTTCCCATTGCTGGGTTTTTTCGGCGATTTCATTAAAAAATTCCATCGCCGCATCAACAGTTTGGTTTTCAAATCCACCAGTGCATAGAGACTCAACCATGGTCGTTGTGGAATAATCTAAACCCTCATAAAGGATCTGAACTAGCCTAACCTTTTCTAAACCATGATGAGGACACTGGGATAATAAATCATTGAACCTTTCCAAATACCTATATAAAGATTCTCCCTCTTGTTGTGAAAATGTGCATATTTGCGTCCTAATAGACGATGTTTTGTGCCTAGGGAAAAACTTATTGAAAAAGGCAGATGTAAGTTGTTCATATGTCTCAATTGACTCGGAGTCCAAACTATACAGCCACGACTTGGCCTTATCTTTCAGGGAAAATGGGAATAACCTAAGTTTCAAAGCATCATCATCTAAGCCTCTAATTCTTAGAGTACTACAAATTTCCTCAAAATCCCTAACATGGTAATAAGGGTTTTCATTTTCTTTCCCTAAAAAGATTGGGAGCATCTGTAAGGTCCCAGGTTTCAGTTCATAGGGTGCCTCCGTTTCAGCTAACTTAATACACGAAGGACGGGTAGTCCTAGTTGGATTCAACAAAGCTTTCAAAGTTGCCATTTCTGGCGCTATCGGAGCAACAGGATTCTCTCCTCAGTCAAAGAACGTTCAAAAACAGACTCTTCAAAAGCCTTTCTAGATTAAGGTAATCGAGACGCTTCGAACTACTAGGTTTCTCTTTAACAAATCTACCTAGTGCGTCTCTTTTACGTTCAGGCATACAATAGAATTTTCTAAATTGGAAGGGTAAGCAAACACAGATCAAGGCCGACTCAACCAAATCAAACCTATTGATTTCTAGCAAACAAAAAGCATGATGGCTCCACTTAGATTGTTTCTAGACCAGCTTCTAATCCTTCGAACGGGAATTCGTTACAATTTAAGCAAACCCCTCTGGAATCAATCCGAGTTAACGTAAGTTGAATAGAGGCGAGGGAAGCTCGGTGGAGCTTTGATACCCAAGGCCTCACCGGTATTACAACGGCGCAGTCACGCATTCAACTTACAGAAACCGTCAAGAACTTCGAAGTATGCTTAAAAGAGTAACCAATATTTTTCGAATGACTTTCCTGTTAAGCTCGTTACCCTATCGGTCTCGTTCTAGTCAAAATTTTAGGCTTAGGTTCGCGTAGGTTACGTGTTCCTAAAGCGGGCAAGAAGAGAACGGTGATGAAATCCGAACCCTTATCTTGTATGGCCAGGCCTTGCCCTTTACTAGAAAAATAAATGTCCGTATTCAGTCCTCAACATATATGCATACGAAGGAGTCCAGTAACTCGCTGACAGGGGATTCGCGAGTGTTTAGAATCTTACCTCCCGTTCCAGACGGGGGATGAATCGGTTGTAGTCGACTCGGGCCACTGACTCTGATGTCTAGTGTACGAACCCAAGGTGCAGAGACAATATCGTAATTGTCCTCCTTCTCTGCAAACAGTTTATATTTAAAGTACCCTTCCGTAGGGTAATAAAAAAAAATAATGTCCCAAAGTCCAAAAGTCCAAAAAAATAAAGAAAAATTACAAAAATAATAAACTCTAATACAATTTTTTTTTTTTAAAAAAAATAAACAAACCCTACACTAAAATTGTCTAAAAAAAAATAAAAAATAAATTTTCTTCTTTTCTGTTCTTTTTGCTTTAATCTTTATCTCCAAGTCTTTATGAAATCACCAAACTCCTTGGCTCAATTTTCTTTATGATCCAGAACCTGTAGACACAAGATAAATACCCAAAAACATAAAAAAGAAAAAAATAATAAAAACAAAAAATAAAAATAAATAAATAAATAAAAATAAATCTAAAACCCTAAAAACAAGTCCGCGTCGACGGCGCCAAAAATTGATGTGATTTTTAGATAGTGGTAAAAGTGGTTCGATTCTCAGACTTGTGAAGGATATTAATTAGACTTAAATCCTAATATTAAAATAGAAAACTCACTAAAAATTATAGCAAACTCAATCAAAGATGATATCAATACTAAAAGAAACACTGAGGCTAAGATTCCACTATTTTCCAAGTTCAAAGTGATTAAACCAATACTTATATTTATGCAATTTTCTTGTTTAATTTGATTCTAAAATATTGCAACAAGTAGATTTTCAAAACTAATAATTGTAAATACCAAGTATGAAGCATCAAAAGTATTACAACTAAGCATACTCCACCAAAATAGATCACAATCACTCAAATAAAAATCATATTCAATAATAGTGCAAGGCAAATAATCATATAATTATTGCAAATAAAAAGATAAAATAGAATATACCACTTTTTTGTTGGAAAAATAGCTTCCTCTATCGCCTCAGCAATGTGGTTTAGCTCCTCATATTAATCATGATCTCAAAATATGTGTTTGTTTCTCAAAAGATGATTAAAAGAGTGAAAATTAATAACACAGTCTGTTTGCAACAGTGTATTGGTGTTGGAAAACAGCTGTTACAATGGAACTGTTACAGAAAAACTGTTGCTTTGTCGCTGATTTAAGACTGCGCTGAACAGCTTAATGTTCTTCAGCTGTTAAACATTGACACTTTTCTGCGACTGTCTACCGGGGTCAATGTTCTTCAGCTGTTCTTCTTCTTCAACAACAGCAGCAGCAGAAACAGAGTTTGGTAAAGCTCTGTTTTCTTCTTCTCTGGCTCTCCTTAGGTTCCCAAACTCTCGGCCCCTCTTCTACATGACCCAAGACATCTATTTATATCAAAAAAATACCGATTAAATCTCTCCCAAATCTTCCAAAATCTTTTTCCTTCTCTTCACGGCCAAGTTGCGAAAATTTCTTGTTTTAGGATTTTTACGCGTTTCTGAGCTTTCATTTTTATTCTAAACTCTTCCTTTGATATATACAAATCTTTGGGAAGGTTTACAGCGCTTTAATCTCTCTAAAATTCACTAAAACAGGTCACACACGTGACTTTCCATATTTTCTTATTGTGAGAAAAATCCGTCGATTGAGCCCAATCTAATCGATTTAAACACCCATATCAGATTCCTAAACCCATAAGGAGTCTATCCTATGAAAATCAGAGGTTTAATCGACCTCAAACTCCTCCAAATCACGATTGCCAAAACTTCTCTTTAACTACATTTTTTTCCCGCCAAAATCCTTTTTTTTTTAATATTGAAGATGGTTTCCCGTTATCCAGAGTAAGGGTGCGATTAGCAACTGCCTGGAAATGGGATGCCCCTTAGTAATTAGGTTACCCCTTATCCAAAGTGAGAGTCCGAATAGCAAATGTCCTCCGGGTGCTTTCCGACAACTTTTCGAGCCAATTTTTTTCCCAAAAATGTTTATTAGCCAAAAATACCTACAAATAAATAAAACATCATAATAAGTACAAAAATGAGCCCTAACAGTATATAGAATCGAGACAAATCGGACACAAAAATGTGTCTATCACTAGGTCGCAGGGTTTTTCTGCATTTTCGGTTTCCTTGTTAACAAAATTTCTGATGTCTGTGTTATTTCTATTTCCGCATTATATTGTTTTGTCTTTATAATTAAAATAATACAGGTTGTGCGTTAGATCATCAATTAGAGTAATCCAACCTTTGGTTGTTGATTGTCATTGATTGATCCTTAGATATTGGTGTTTGGTATCATCAAGTTATTCCTTGTGTTTGATTAAAGACTCGCTGATTTCTATTAGCTTGAGTAAATCAAAACAAGAGAGAGATATTAACTCCTTGAGATACTTTTACCTAGATTGAGTCTGACTGTCTAGTTGATTCTCTAGAAAGTATTTCGAAGTTAGTCCATACAGATTTCTAAGAGAAATATTGGGTGGTGTTGTTAGACCCTCTCCTTTTCAGATACATATTCTCAATTACATGGATGTTTCCCATTACTCATAAATCAGATGTCTACTCTATGTTTCTTGTGTTTTCAAAAACATGTTGAGAATCTCTTTGATTGGAAAATTAAAAATTTTCAATCAGATAATGCCGCTGAGTATCGTAAATTCACTCCTTATCTTCAACAGCATGGAATTTTTCATCGTTTCTCTTTCCCACACACATCTGACGAAAATGGCTTAGTTGAACATATGCATCGTCACATACGTGAAACAGGTCAAACCATCTTCCTACTGGTATGATGCATTTTTTATAGCGTGTTATTTGATGAATCGAGTACCCTCATCTGCTCTTGCGAAAACATCCCCATATGAAGTATCATTTGGCTCAACACCTTATTATACCTCTCTTCGAGTTTTTGGATGTCATTGTTTTCCCCATTTTCGTCCTTATCGATCTCACAAGATGGATCCTTCTTCCTCTCCTTGTGTATTTATTGGTTATAGTCCACAACATAAAGGTTACAAATGCCTTCATGTCCCAATTGGTCGCATATATGTTAGCAGGCACGTCGTCTTTGATGAGACCACCTTTCCCTTTGCGGAAAAATAATCATCTCCAGGATCTCCTTCCTCTGATAAGGTAACATCTTTGTAGCGCCCCCAAAGCTAGCAGCTGACTAATCCAAGAGATTAACTAAATAAAGAGGCACTACGAATCTAAATCAAATACTTAAGCATTCAATTAAGAAATCTGCTACAAAACTTAACCCAAAACTAGCCCCGCTCTACAATATATACATATAAAAGAACTTATCTCAAGTGATACATATACAATAGTCATTTGGTTTACAAATAAAACATACAATATAATAACATAGACGAAGTTAATCAAACTAATAAACTCAACTCCTCGAAGCTTCCGCTGCGCAACTCTGATCTGTCTCTGAAACTGAAAGTGGGAATGGGTGAGCACATCATCCCTAAAAGGGGTGCCCCGTAGGAATAACATTTAAATTTCAAGTAATTATTGAAAATGATTTGAAAACAATTCATGTTTTCCCTAACACTAAAATAAAGTCAATACACAGAGGTAAACAATCATGTATATGGAACTAACTCCTTCCAAACAATATATAATATGGTGACTCGTCCCGCACCTAGTGATTGCATAAAAGCTCGAATTCATGTAGATATAAATGAAGGAGCAGTATTCTACATACCACAGATGGAAATTCTCATTTCCCAAACAATTCATAAAGACAAACAAAGCATTACAATTCCTTTCCAAGCAATGGAAAGATTAAAAGATATAGCAGAACTTTTGTAAATCAAAGTTAAACAATGCAGGGAAAGCACAACCAGACAATGCATGAATTTGTTAAACATAAACTTTGGTAAAAGAAAACAACAACAATAACAAAAGAGTTAAAAGTATTCCCACCTCTTTTGATGACAAGCCACGCCTACCTCGAGATCCACGATCCACTGATTCATCCTTTGAATCGATCTTTGTTAATATAGACTAACTGTTAATCACACAAGAAGTCTAGGAATCTAGCCATCATGGCTCACACAAGAATTATATAGTTCTATCTAATGGTTCTAGGCCCATTTATAATTCTATATCTTTTATTATCTATATTTAGCATATCTAAGAATTATTAAATCAATTAGGTTGGTTCTATAGTCCATTAGCTATGTCTTATGAGTATCTACAACTTTTTAGAAGGAACCAAAGGTCAATCCAGACCATAAAAGTCCAAAATATCTAACTAAGGATACATGGCACTAAGCCCAAATCCACTAGACTCGGCCCATTACACAAGAGCTGACCCAACTGGGTCAACTAACGGTCACTGATGGTCAAATGGTTCAACTAACAGTCAACGTCCATAGTCAAGTCAAGGTCCTGGTCAAAAGGTCAAAGGAACCAACTCAG
Organism: Papaver somniferum; assembly: GCF_003573695.1. Lineage (NCBI taxonomy): Eukaryota > Viridiplantae > Streptophyta > Magnoliopsida > Ranunculales > Papaveraceae > Papaver > Papaver somniferum. The sequence continues at coordinate 65,827,108 of NC_039359.1, forward strand.
TCAAGGTTCACTGAGTCAGTACTGGGTCAAACCAATGAGTCTAAACTGATCTACACTGAGTTAACTCAGTCAGACAATAAGTCAGCTAAGGTACTGAGATGACTAGCATGCCCAAGTCTCAAGAACATAAGTTCATACAATCACTTTACATTCCATTCAACTTATGTAAAACTTCATAACACAACTTCAATTACAACTTCAGCTTACCTTTAGGCAGTAACTGCAAGTCTCTCACTGCACAGGTTCAACTCCAAAGTTCATCTAACCTTCACTCTTACAATACAATCATTCTATTACTTCATACTTTTAACTACAAACAAAATTACATCTTACCTTGGTCTGCAGTTGCAGGCTTTCACTAAGGCCTTTGCCACAACAGCAATAAAATCAACACATCACCAATCCTACGAACTGTAACTTCATACATGATATTAACTCTCTATATCCTCACTATCTGTCAACGAACTCATTATTAACAGCTTTTTCCATTCTTCACAACCTAAAAAAACATCACCACAACTCAGCTTGTAATCCAGACTCTATATACTTCAACATAACCTAACTCAAATCCGTTACAACCACAACCTACACATCCAAACTTCAACAACTCCCATAACACCAACAACATATTCATTCCTGCCATTCAATTCTCAACACAACCACCCATATAATTCTGCACCTACAGTATCTCCAATTTCGCATCCTTTCAATTGTAATTCATCGGACAAAACGGTACAACCAGTCAAGCAACACTCTTGATTCTAATTTCAACTGTAAGACCACAGCCTCAACCTACTAGCAAGACTCATTCCCTCTGCAACATCTCCAAACATTAATCTAGTCCCAACCATTGCAGATATCAATAACACATCTTATAATTTCCAATTCCAACACCGAACCTTTGTAGTTCACAATAACACCACCAGAGACTCAATTCCATCTTCATATCAATCCATACAATTCATTAACAAACACACAACTTCATCATATAAATATACAGGTGCAATAACTGCAATATCCCAAAATGCCTCAATCCAAACAATACTCAACTCTCATCTGCAACTCCCCTTTGATTACACTTCAATTCTAACTGAAATTCCAACTCAACACAAATAAACCCATTACTACACGCAACATCAGTTACATTCAATCTTTGCTGTAAAACATTCATCCGAACCCCTTCCATATACCCCTAGTATAACTTCACTGCGATTACATCACCACCAACTGTAGTTCAAATCCCCCAACATCAAGTACGCTCCATCTCAACCAAACCTAACATTCCTTTACTCTGCCATCTCAAACCACCAACTTCACCAATACAGTTCTAATACTAGGTTCAGCTCATACTTCTCAATTTTGTTCATCAGCAACATCTACAAATACACATCCATTCTAAAACTGTTCAATTAACATACAAGGAATCCAAAACTCATGACCTGGAATTCCATTAAAAATATCATCTCATACATACCTTGTGACACCATTCCATTATTCAATTCACTATAACTCCATGCAATCAACATCAGTACCAACATCAGTTCTTAAAGCTCAATTCAATAATAACTCCATACACAACAATGAATTGAATAACTAAGAAAATATTACCTCAACTGAAATCTCGTATTCCTCAATTCTTCCTCAGAACAGCTCCATAATATCTAATTAACTCCAACCCTTTCCTCAATTAATCAAAACCAGTCCTTAATTCTTCTTGTTCATCACCAAATCGAATTCCAATCCAACTCAGGAAACCCTAATATCATATTCAATCTTCAATTCGCCCTACAACTTCAATCAAACATCAATTAAGAACAAACCCAACTTCTAAATCCTCTTATTCGTCCTCAATTGAACTCTCAAATTCAATTACAGAAAACCTAACTCATACTTGTAGTAACATCAATTTCTTCTTCTCCTGATACTAAATCAACCTCAGTACCATCACAACCTCCCTCGGATCATCATGTTATGAAACTTCAGTGATTCATCTCGTTAAAAACAACACAAAGCTTCGATCTGAAATCGCCAGAGAAAAGAAGAGAAGAAACGGAGAAGAAGAAGAAAGATGAATAAAAGATAAGAATGAGTTTCTCTTCCTCGATTTGGAGAAGATAAGGCCGACCCAAGATACCGAGGCGCCCAAACTTGGATAAGGGCTACCGAGTCGGTAATACTACAAAATAACTATTTTTCCCTTCAAACTAAACTTAAGATATCTTCTTCGTCCGAAATCCGAATGACACGTTCAAGTAGTCCATTTCGCCTAACTTTTCGAGATATATCTATTGATACTAATTTTGTATCTAGATTGTTGTTAGATTAATTTCTATTAATTAATGTTCGTTTTAAACTAATCGGGATAATCTTGGATAATACGTCTCTTGACTAGTATAATAGCGTTGACAAGTTTGAGGGTCCTTAAAATTTTCTCCTGCGCATATTATCTATACTATTCCATTGAATGTTGGTTTCCAACCAACACCATCACGAGAACCATCTTTTCCTACAGGAGGTATCGGTTTGGAATTACGTACTGAATCTTCTCCACAACAAAGTGTGCAAATATCTGATGCACTACCTACTCCAGCAATCACTCAACCTACTTATAGTATGGATCCGGCAGTTATTCAGCAAAGTGAAGCGTCTACTCAGGATCACGATGCCCCTGCCAACCATCCCTCTACTGCTCCTTCTCTTCCAACCCATCCCATGGTCACTCGAGCTAATGATGGAATTTTTAAGCTTCCAACTCATTGAACCAATTCTCTCAAGCTCAGGTGGATCATAACTAGCGTCAATCATCTGATGATGAGTATAATGCTCTGCTTAAAAATGGTACGTGGATTTTAGTTCCTTATCATCCTTCTATGAATTTAGTTGGTTGTAAATGGGTTTATCGCATAAAACGTAAAGCTGATGGAAAAGTTGAACGATTCAAAGATCGTCTTGTTGCTAAAGGGTATAATCAACAAGAAGGTGTGGATTAAAGTGAAACTTATAGTCCAGTTGTAAATCCGTGCACCATTCGTATCATTCTTACCATAGCTTTGTCATATAATTGGGAAATAAATCAATTGGATGTTCAAAATGCGTTCTTGCATGGAAACCTTGAGGAAGAAGTTTATATGAAAGAACCGCCAGGGTACACTTATCCTAATTTTCCAACCCATGTCTGTAAACTTCAAAAGTCTCTTTATGGACTCAAACAAGCACCGCGTGCATGGTATCACAGGCTTAGTACCTTTTTACTACAGCTGGGTTTTATTACTTCTAAATGTGATTCTTCTTTATTTATTCGTCGAGATGAACAAGGAATTATTTTCTTACTTGTTTATGTTGATGATATTATCCTGATTGGTTCAAAAACTACAATTATGGAATTCATTCGAACATCTCTACATAAGGAATTTGCTATTAAGGATCTCGGTCCGTTGTCTTATTTTCTGGGGATTGAAGCTACTCTCAACTCATCTGGTATGTTTCTTACACAAAAAAGATATGCTCATGATCTTCTTATTAGGGAAAAAATGGATGGTGTTAAACCAATCTAAACTCCAATGAGTACTACTGGCGACATCTCATCTGATCGTAATACATTTTTAAAAGATGCTACAGAATATCTCAGTATTGTAGGAGCATTACAATACTTGACGTTCACTCGTCCAGATTTAGCTTATGTTGTGAATAAAGCTAGTCAATTTATGCATGCTCCAACTGAATTTCATTGGACATTGGTTAAAACGCATATTACGATATCTCAAGCAGACTTCTACATATATATGGAATTCTTCTCAAACCAGCGAATGCTCTACAATTGTCCTTTTCTGCCTACACTGACTCAGATTGTGCCGGTTCATTAGAAGATCTTCGTTCCACTAGTGTCTATTGCTACTGCTGAAATTATGTGGATTCGATCTCTCCTTTCGGAACTTCAAATCTCTACTACATCTCCACCTGTTCTATGGTGTGAAAATCTTGGTGCAACGTATCTTACAGTGAATCCAATTTTTCATGCACGTATTAAGCATATAGAAATCGATTATCATTTTGTTCATGATCAAGTTGCTTCTAAACAACTACATGTTCGATTCATTTCTTCCAAGGATCAGATTGCAGATATATTTACCAAACCACCTCCTAAAGATCGTTTTTCTTTATTTCGATCCAAGCTCACAGTTCATGATGACCCGTTACGCTTGTGGGAGGGTATTGAGTTAACGTAATGAACAAGGACTTGTTACGTATAACTTGTAAAGCTTACCATTCATATATGGCTTGTATCTTAGGAAATACTTGTACACTATGAATAGAAGTCTAAAACGGTTATGTATATAAACAGACAATCTTGATGTTATGTAATCATAGAATTCTCTTAATAAAAAGTATTCTCTTCAGAACCTATTTCTCTATCTTCTCTTGTATTCTAAACCTAAACCTAAACCTAAGTTCTAACTGAAATCATCATGATTATAAGAAGTACTTAACCACGAGAGAAAAAGATCACCACGGAAAACGTAAACACAAGAGATAAGGGAAAAAATACTTACAGTTTGCGTGAGAAGGTTAAAGAACTGAAGATCAAGACCCCTTAATGCAGCAAGAAACAGTTGAAGACACTCCCTTTGAGAGGACAAGAACCTCCAAAACATGGACAAGTTAAGAAGTTGAAGGAATGTTGCAGAGCAGTAAAGAAGAAGAGACAAAAGAATGACAATGTGGCTTAAATTCAGGGGGAATTTGACCTTAAATAGCAGTCAAAGTTCATGGGGCGAGAATAAAGGAACTCAATGAAGTAAGGTGATCGTGCAGAAGTGGTGGCAATCATGGGAAGGTTGAATTACCATACTTCCCTAGGAAATCAGAGTAAATCAAGTGCCAAATTGTAACTACAAAATATTCATCGTACACGTAGCACGATCACAGAACATGAGCATGAAAGCTAAGTTACTATGAATACATAAGATCAACACTGAGTTAACTTTCACAGATCACGAGACATATTTAAATGAACAATCAGGAAACCTCCATGTCTCGGTGATGTGATGGGCCAGCTGTAAAAAGCCGGTACACGCGTCATGAGTAGTCTACTCAGCATTTAATGCTCTCAACTGCCCCACCTAACCTTATCATCCACATGTCGAGTTGTGAAAGAATATATCGATCACATGAGACCGAGGAACGTAGTGAAGTAGTGAAGAGATATCTAAAGATCTGCGGGCATGGAGATCATATATATATATGGGATTTGTGGGCCCCAATGAAAACTCTATAATAACAACTCCGATTATTTGAAGAGGTTTGAATTTCGGAGGAGGAGAGTTAGGAATAGAGGGAGATTATCAACAACACTCTGTAATTACCTTTACTTTCATCGGTTATTGGAACCCTGTAACACTCAACAAATCTAGTAAGAACTGAAATTCATTACCACTTTGGATGTAATTTACGGCCGAACCACGTTAAATCTTTCGTGTCATTTACTTATTTCGTATTTACATTCACGTTTACCATGTAGTTATGATTGCAATGCTTGTCTAGATATAAATGATATTCGTATTAATAGTTCAATCTAATGTTGGGATTTTATTTATATGTACTATGAACCCAACTACATCCACCAGTTGGGTTTTTAGCGGTTACAGTTTTTTTGTGTTTTAATCTAAAGCATAAGGGATTCAAATATATGGGTTTCAATCCTCTATCCTCAATTTTAGAAGACTTTAGTGTAGCCACTTTCTACACACTGCGAGCGGCCCTTTTTATCATGTTCTACTACTATGGAATTCCATATAGAGTTTGATTTTGTGGCAGAGCATATTTGAAGGTGAAGTGTAAACACATGAATTTGACAGTATGGGTATGCCCGTAGCAAAGATATGTTGTTGTATAGTAAAGCTCATTGTAAGGAGGTTGTCCACTTTAGGTGTACATGTAATCCAACTTTTCCTATAAAAGGAGGTTGCCCAAGAGGAGAGAGGGTAGAGCTAGTAGAATATCTTAGAAGAGAGAGAAAGAGTTCTCCAGATAATTGTATCGTGTATTGGGATTAGTCTCCTCATTACCCTAAGATAATTTAAGGGTATTTACATTTGGTGACTTCACTGGGGACTAGTTCTCGGTACCAATACTTAAAAACATGAACTCTGAAAAACCCCGACCCCGGGAATCGGGGTCAAGACAAACTTACTTATCAATCACTTAGTCAAGACCCATCAGATAGCTTTGGAAGAGCACCAACAGAAGGAAGAAGGATCAGATCCTATGTGTGCTAAGAAGAAGTTCGGGTTAGAAATCCCTTTTGACATTGGAGGAAGAGAAGACCCGGAAGACAGAGATGTACGAGAGGAATGTCGGGAAGTGTTCTCTAAATTCTTTCGAGAGATCAGGTTCACCGAACACCAACAAGAGCTGGCTTGTGAGCATATCTTAAACATTTTTTCCGGGGAAGACCTTCATGAATACTTGCAGAGACATTTCCCAAAGTAAATCACCTTCTTAGAAGAAGATCGGATGGCTAAAGTAGGGCATTTACGCCCCCTATTCATCACACTCGGGGTAGGGAAGAACACCCTTAACCGAGCGTTCGTGGACACCGACGCTTCATTAAATATAATCTCCCAAGATACCATTTTCCTATTGCGCATTCCGCCGGTTGCGATCAGACGTTTCAACACTGAAGTACAAGACTTTAGCGGGGAGAGGCAGAAGACGATTGGAATGATACAGATAGAGATCACGGTCGGACCCATTAAGGCCATATAACTTTTCCATATAACAAAGAAAGCTTAACATGACACATCATCCTAGGGAAGCCGTGGCTACAAAGACACGGAGTAGTATCTTCCACAGATCACCAATGTCTTAAGTTTCTGTGTGAAGGGAAAGAATGACGTGTAGCAGCCACGGAGAATCCATTTGAAGACGAAGAGAAAAACCTTTTCCCCGAGGCTTCCTTTTACAACAAACAAAACCCGACGACCCCGGAGGACGATCTCAGGGGAAAGAAGGAGTGCAAAAGGGAAACGAGTGAACGAAAAGGATACTTTTTATACTGTATTCAACCCAACGGGAAGAAAAGGTATCACTATGTCGTCGAAAAGAGCATGATGGCGGAGGAGGAACAGGTCATACAATAAATGAAGAGCCTAAATGTTAACGAGCCTGAGCATAATTGGGAACACCCAACTTTCGAAACTAATGGGAGCCTCGAACCAACAATCCCTTTGAATCTAGACACCTTAGAGAACCCGAAAGTAATTCAAATTGGTATTAGCCTAACACTGGAAGAAAATGAGGAAATATAAGGTGTCTTAATGGAATTTCAAGACGTCTTCGCCTGGACATACGGAGATATACCGGGGCTCACATGAACTCAAAACGTCACCGTACTTTAAACCGGTAAAGTAGACCCGGAGGAAATTTTCCCACAATATTGAGCAACAAATCAAATAGGAAGTTTCGAAGTTGTTAGAAGAAGGGTACATTAATCCCATACATCATCCGACATGGCTAGCCAATATTGTCCCGGTGTAGAGGAAGAATGGTAATATACAGTGTTGTGTCGACTTTTGAGATCTCAATAGGGCATGTCCCAAAGAAGATTTCCCCCTTCCTCTCATTGATCTTGTTGTCGACTCCACGGATGACCATGAATTGTATGCCTTTATGGATGAATACAGTGGCTACAACCAGGTCAAGATGAAAGAATCAGATGCCCCTAAGATAGCGTTCTCAATACCAGTTGGGAATTTTTATTATGTAGTCATGCCCTTTGGCTTGAAGAACGCATACGCCACGTATCAACAAGCCATGACCCTCATCTTTCACGACCTCAACCATAGGGAAATGGAAGTATATGTGGACGACATCATTGTTAAAGAAAAGAAGAGGGCGTATTTCGTACCAAACTTTCGGCGGGTTTTGTCTCGATGCCGGAGTTACAGCCTCAAGATGAACCCAGCTAAATGCACATTCGGGGTAACCTCTGGTAAGGTCTTTGGCTTTAAAGTCACTAAGGATGGGATCGAAATGGATGAGGATAAAGCAAAAGCAATTATGACAATGAAAGGCCCGAAAAAAGGATGAACTTCAAGCATTGATAGGAAAGGTTTCCTATGTACGAAGATTCATACCAGTCCTAGGCACCCGCATGGAAAGCCTTCTTCCGCTACTCAGAAAAGTATCCAATTGGGAATGGGGAAAAGAACAGCATATGGCACTTGAAAATATCAAAATATGTCTAACGTGCCCACATGTAATGCGCCCACCAATTCCAGGGGAACCTTTATACCTCTATGTGGAAAACACAGGTAAAGTAATCGGTGTTGTCCTCGTCCAAGATATGGGGAATGATAAATTAACCCCGATATATTACATAAGCAAAGCACTAAAGGATACGGAGTTACGTTACTCACCAGAGGAAAATGCGTGCCTCCCCCTAGTCTTAGCAACACAAAAACTGAGACACTACCTACTAGCACATCAAACATATGTAGTGGTCTCGGGAAACCCGATAGCTTACTTTTCCGCAACCACTATCCCATCCAGGCGAATGGCTCACTGGTCAGTACAACTCTTTGAGTTCTCCCTACAACCAGCAAAACCAAAGGGGATCCGTGGTCAAGCCATCGCAGACTTGTTGGCAGCCTTCCCAGGGTGTGCAACAACTCCTCTCCACAAAGACATCCCCGGAGAAATATCCATGGAAGAAGAATCCAAGCCGTGGCTACTTTACTTCGATGGTTCGTCACACGGGGACAAAGGGGGTGTCGGAGATGTTCTGATCACCCCGGATGACGAATTAATATCCAAAGCATTCAAACCTCGACTTCCCATGCACAAATAACGCCGTTGAGTATGAAGCTTTCCTTTTGGGGTTGAAGATCGCCAGGGACCTTGGAGCTCAAGAAATTGAAGTTAAAGGACACTCTCATCTTCTAATACAACAAATGTTAGGAGAATTTGTGTCAAAGAGCCGACATTGGCTGCATACAGAGACAAAGCCCAGAGATTAATCGGGGAATTCGAGAGTGTGTCACTTGCCCACACGGGCAGAACAACTAATAAACATGCTGATGCCTTGGCCACTTTAGCATCTAGTCTGCAGATGATAAATGTGAGTGAAGAAACCATCACGGTGGTAAAAAACACAATCCTATCAACTTGGTTTCAGGATGTCATTTTCGAGGACGGGGACGACTAGCGACGTCCAATTCTAAAGGACCTTATTCAGCAACCTGAGGATCGGCAGTTTCCGTGGAATACTTTGAGCAAATACAAAATAATATATGGGAGCTTATACTTTATTACCACCGGGGGGATCCTATGCAGTTGCGTAGGCAGCATGGAAGCAAAAAAATTATTATACCAAATTTATGAACGTACCTGCGGTCTTGGACTCGATATACCCCTGCAGAGAAGGATCCAACGGGCTGGTTTTCATTGGCCAGGTATGGTACAACAAGCTCAAACCTTGGAAGACAATTTTGAATCTTGTCAAGGAGCCCCGGTACACGGGGAAGCCTTCATTATTGACGGGGAAGACTGGAGGACCCCATACATCGAGTATCTGACTGAAGGGACTCTGCCAGATGATAAAAAAGCATATAATAAGATGGAAAAGAGAGCCCGAAAATTCTCCGTCATAGATGGGGAACTCTTCCGCCGATGCTTTAACCAAAAAACGCTAAAATGCGTGGATCAAGCAAATGCCACTTGTATCATGGAAGTAAGTCATGACGGGGAACACCAAGGAAAGGCAAGACTTTTCACTCAAATCCACGATGCAGGGTATTACTGGCCAATAATGGAAAGTGACATCACTGAATATGTGCAAAAGTGTGAGCAATGCCAAATACATGGGAATTTAATCCATGCACCACATACCATGCTCCAGGATACTTGTACTTCATGGCCCTGTCATAGTTGGGGGATAGAAATCATCAGACCAATCAACCTTAAATCATCTAAACAACACGAATATATCATCACTTCCACAGAATGTTTCACAAAATGGGTTGAGGCTATACCGCTAAAGGGAACCACCGGGGAAGTGATCTCGGGCTTTCATCAAAGAACATGTAATATGTCGTTTCAGAATTCCTATGTACATCATTTCCGACAATGGTACACCCTTTGTCAATAGCGATGTAACAAAGCTCCTGGGAGCCTTCCGAATTAAGCAAAAGGTATCAACCCCCTATTACCCACATGGGAATGTGCAAGCGAAATCTACTAATAAATCCTTGAGCAGAATCTTAAGCAGAAGCCTCTACGACAACAAAAGAGCATGGCATGAAGAACTCTCACTTTCCCTAATGGCATACCGAATTGCTAAGCTAACATCCACAGGGTCTTCACCATACAGCTTGGTATACGGGGAAGATGCTATCACACCTTCTGAGGTAATTATAGCCTCGTTACGAATCCTCAGCAAGTGAGGTCGACCTCTACAGTCAGCGCTTTCGTTCCCTTGACATGATTGACGAACGACGGGATATTGCCGAATACAAGAACAAGCAATATCGTAAGCGACAAGCAAGATTCTACAACCAACATGTCAAAAAAAGACACTACGAAAAGGTGGAACTTTGTACTTGCCGTAGCCCCACATGTCCAAAGAGAAGGCAGTGCCGGCAAATTTTCCCCAAACTGGGAAGGACCATTCCGCATACGCAAACTCGGGGGATCTTGATACTACAAACTCGAACATGCCGATGGCACCAAGATTAAAGGAAAACGCAACTCCAAAATCAATGGGACCTGGTTAAAAAAGTTCTATGCATAAATAAACTATAGTTCAAGTGTCTTAACTATAGGGAAAGTCCCACTCCTACCCTTTGTTTTGAATGGAACAATGCATCCTCTACTACTCTACATATTTCTCTACTTCAGCATATCCTGACTCTTCAATTTAGATTGACGCAACCACATACTCGACACAAAACACTACAAAAAAAGGGCACTGGGGAGTGAACCCCGGATATGCCAAACACGGGCTTGCCCCGCATAATCTAAACTTATAACAAGGAATTTATTTCCTTCATATTCTATGCGTAACCACATATCTATACAGAGTAATCACGGGAAATACATGACCCTCCAAAATTTAACCGGAATGCGAAGAGACCCTACCTCGGAAACTTCCCAACAAAAAATGGGGGGGTGGGGGGGGGGGGGGGGGAGGGAGGAACCCCGCCTGACATACCATTACTAGATTCATTCACACACCATTGCTTGAACATGAACAAACTCGACCATACTCCAGAAATCCCCGCCGTTACATAGCGAGCTCACTCTCCAAACCAAAAAGAAAAAGGGGGGGTGGGGAGGAGGAAGGAACTCATAAAACATGGAAAGAAACATGAAAACCAAATGGTTATGTCCATGACATTGATAAACAGAGAAAAATATAAAACAATAAAGAAAAAAATTATAGACTTACATCAGAAGCAAGAAAATAAAAATTAAACTAATCAAGGAAGTTGTACATTCGAAACAAGAAAATGGAATTCTAAACCAAACTATCAAGGAAGTCGGCGGAGCTCCTCCCGTGCCCGCGCCAGATCAATGGCGACTGTGTTCTTACCACGAAACGCCGAAAGTATACGAAAGAATGTTATCAAACGCTGCCTCAGATAATAGCGGTAGTACAAGAAAAATAGAGGAGGCAGCAGGAGACCTTCATCCCGAGCTTCATCCATCAGACGCTCCGAGTTTGCTATGAGAGTATCACAATGAGCATGGAAAGTGGTGAGCTGGTTAAAAACAATGGGAAGAACCCGGGAAAGGTGTTCAAGACGAACTATTTCCAAGACCATGCGGACACGAGACATTGCAAAAGAGAAATTGATTAAGACTTAGAAAGAAAAGAAAGATAATTAAACTCCCTTTTATAAAAGGTTAATTAATTATAGTCATTAATGAATTCAACTTCCACTCATCTGAAACGCAAGACAAGAAAAAAAGGAAAAAGAGAAAACAACAAAGGGAAAGCACGAGTGAGACGCCCACGACTAAACTGCACGATGATGGGCGATATCTTGATCAACCTATGCCAAGAAAGAGCGAGCTTCATCCAAGGAATGACGTGCCCTTACACACTCAGCATCCATATCCACCAACAATTGATAGCGAATGCATCACTAAATGAAAACCCTAAGTGACTTCAAACCAAGCAACCAAGTCAAGAGTTCATATATGGGACTTCGGCTGATGTATATCCGAAGCTATCAACAATGAAGTCAAGAAGAAGATGCTCCGAGAAAAGAAGATCCTAAGTCATGATCAAAAGGGCTCTAAGAAGATCAAGGAAGTCAAAGACTCAAAGAGAAGCAAACTTCAATGAAGTAACTCTACATGGACTTGTCGCGTTGTACTCTTTTTTCTTCGTTGAAGTTTTGTCCCACTGGGTTTTCCTTGACAAGGTTTTAATGAGGCAACATAAGCGAGTTTGATTATTCCCCAAGTCTTCTCAAAGGCTTAGCTCCGACCGATATACAGTCCGAATCCGAAATCACGATCAACAGGGGGATCCAAGTTAAAACGAGAAGATGAATCTGAAGTTATGGTCAACAGTGGGCTCCGAGAAGGAAAGAAGATATGACGAGACATATACATTCCGAATACAAGCTATGACTGATTGCCAAGTCTACTAGCCTTGACAAAACAGTCAGGGGGCTAATGTAAACACATGAATTTGACAGTATGGGTATGCCCGTAGCAACGAGATGTTGTATAGTAAAGCTCATTGTAAGGAGGTTGTCCACTTGAGGTGTACATGTAATCCAACTTTTTCTATAAAAGGAAGTTTCCCAAGAAGAGAGAGGATAAAACTAGTAGAATATCTTAGAAGAGAGAGAAAGAGTTCTCCGGATAATTGTATTGTGTATTGGGATTAGTCTTCTCATTACCCTAAAATAATTTAAAGATGTTTACAAGAAGCTTGGTTGGAAACACAATCAAATCTAAGAGGTTCTTGAAAAATATGCATAGATACCTTTTAAGAATCAATTGTCAAGTGAAGATAATTCTCGACCCCACACTCCTACTTACTTTTATTTGGCTCAAACTGCACCATTCATAAATAGCTCAATAAAATAAACAACACTCCGTAGTTAATTGGGGGATGCTTCATTTTTATTTGATCTTTTTTTGGTGGTAGATCTTTTTTATTTGATTTAATAACATATTTGGAACCGATGCCAAATTACGTAGTTAACACTTAACAGTCTACTTTATTTTGTACAATTTTTCAAAAGTGAAAATATATATTTTATGCAGTGGTTCTAGACATACCGCCTAAACTAAACTCCTTTAAAATCACCAAGATACAAAAGAGTGCACTCCATGCCCTTGTAATTTATAGGGGTCGGTTTTGTGGGGCTGTCACAAGAGAGTCTGTGAGGGAACGATTTTTAAGGTGTCTGTTTGGAAAAGTGCTACACATCCCCGGTTTACCACCTAGATACACCCCTATGTGGCATCTTCATCTACCGTTCATCTCCTCCCACGCTGCCCCACCAGGAGAAATAGGGGCCAGTTATAAAAAATGAACCAATCAAAAACTGTCATATAAGGATGTATCTAGGTAGTGTAAAAAATCCGGGGGCTATCTATCATTTTCAGTCTGTTTGGGCGATACACCAAGAATTTTTATATTCTCTGCATGATACTGATACAAATGCTATTCCCAAAATAAAAATACTATAAATTATAAAACACACATACTATATAAAACATTGACATGGCACATTTTACTTAACTTTGGAGGGTTGTGCGGGGAAGCGGGAGAGGCATGCATATCGCAACATCCAGACAATACTGTATGGCATTAAATTAAGTCTTTTTCAACCTTGGTCATGGATATAACTATGTTAGTGTACTCAGTTTTTTTCTGTGGCTGCATATTCTTCAATTCTCTCCATGAACCTACCATACAGTTCATCCATTATCTTCTCTCCAAAGTGATCTGCCAGTAAGGGTTCTGACACTGCTCTGAGGGAGTTAGCTATGTAATGGCTACTTATTAACTTGTTTGTCACTGACTTTTCATTTCCATTACAACCACTACCATCCCAGTTCACACCAAATGTCTCGATTCGATTAATCGTGAATGAACCTTCACTCATAATTACAGACTTCATTTCTTCAGGGGAAGGAAAATATGCAGGCATATTAAATGAATTTGATATCTCCTTTTCAATGGCTCCCTGCAAAAAGAATCACACAGTTTATACGGGATTTCAATTACATTAATTTAATTTAATTTAGAGAAGTGCTATTAACTGTCGTCTTGCTAACCTCCTAAATTAACAATATTAGCTATCAGGCGTGGAGCCAGGATTTGAAGAATGGGTGGGCAAGACACCAAACCGACGCATACTTAAGGGTTCAAATTGCTCTAATTAGTCTTGGGAGCTCATATCTGAGGGGTGCACTTGCTCACCCACCTTCCAATGTGGCTCCTTCGTTTTTTTTTATTTTTATTATTTTATTTTTTTTGTTAAATATCTCCGAGGAAACGCTTGTATCCACCTTCCTATACTAGCTATATTAGCTATATTCGATTGTGCTACCAATCCAAATGGCAAATGTAACATACTCAAATAACCATTTAGGCAATACCCCAACATCATAATCACAAAATCAAAAAATGTGATAAATCTTATGCGCGTAACCTTGTACATATATATATGTGCCTACTTTTTGTTGCATATGTGTATAACCATGTAAGTGTTTTTTTACCTTTAAGACAAGGTCGTGGGCTGATAGAGCTAATAATTCCCAGAAAGAACAACACTCTTTACTAGTAGGATCTGAACTGCTCCTACCCACAACTATTAACACCATTTTTCCTCCGTTGATTAATTCTTCTGAACGACACTCAAGAAATACCCTGAAATTTTTCTTGAACTGATTCAAGTATGCCGTAACAACTGATGGAGGACTTGATTTTGCGATGTAAAAGTTTCCCTTATTAGTCTTCTCAATCCCGTGCGGAACCTGCTTTGAAGAAATTTAATTACATAATGATCAAAAATTAATCTTTAACATTAGCTAAATACATAATACTGCGCTAGTCACCTGCGATAACCACATAAGGCTGTAGGAAGAATGAACGATGTGAAGAGTGTCACTAGGAAACAGTCGGCCATAGAATGTTCCAGGCGTTCCAGAGACAAAACATGGTCCAAAACCATCTCCTGTGGTTCTTCTTAGTTTATCACAGAAACCTCCCACATCCTTAAAAAGGGTGTTAAAATCATTGCCTGGAAGATCGTTAAGGAACACGAGAATCTCAGGCGTAGCACTGCCAGATTGAAAATGTTTATTGTAAATACTATCCAAAATATAGGAGACGACCAACAACGCATTAGGCCCTGAAGAACAACCTAACTCTGCGATGCCTATAGTAGTCTTCCTCAGCTCAGACGTCGCTGCAGAGATGGTAGTGGTATTGTACAACTTCGATAATATGTTCAATATTGCTTCCTCTACTATTGGCCTGGTTATGAGTATAGCTGTCTTCTGTATTCGTAAAAAAAATAAAAAAAAAAAAGACAAAGACAAAGACAAAACAAAACAAAACAAAATATGTTAAGGGCTGTTTGGCAACATTGACGCGAAATAACTGTGCAATGATCATAAATAAATGCACGTGATTTTAGCAAACAGGTCTCCAAACATGAAAGTTATTATTGAGAGTGTGTATAAGAGACCTGAGCTAATGAATTAGCAGAATAACTTGTTTCAGCCGTGCCTCCATTCATGTGGACATCTTGAATGACTTGATCCATTAATTGCTTATTAACTTATAAATAAATTCTTAGGTTTGCATGCACACTAGAAGAAGATTTGCTTAGTGAAAGGTTCAGCAAATTACTCCTACTATTTATAGTCCGTATATGAGTAGCAATATCATTTGATTACGATTTAAGTAATTGTCATGTATTAAATCTATATATATATATATATACATAATTAACCGAAAAAAGAGACTAATTCTCATCAGTCATATATATTAATCAGCCGGCTAGTGTAGATTCTGTTCCCATCTTTCAGATCCAATTGGTCATATTCCATGTGTTACATGTGATCCCTTAATGTCTGTGGTATGATAGAGTTTCCAACGTCATACTTGTAATATAAGAATCTACTGTTAATTAATCAGACTTAAAATGAGTCGTCTTTTTATTTACTAAAATCACAAGAACAATAGGTAATGGGAAAATCAGGTGTACTCTTTTTCACTTTACAATCTTTTTCTCTCCTAGTTTCTTGACCAAAGTCCCTCTAAAGAACCCCCTCTATAGACCAATTATTCTTTATATAGGATATTACATAATGGATGACAGCTAAGAGATCCTTTATTTTTGGAATCCTTGTGCGATATTATCGCACATGTACATTGATTATTTTCGTAGACCTTATAAACTTCGCACAGTTCTTCACACTTTGTTCGTGATTAGGTCGACATCATTCAATTCGTCATCACATCTAAGTGTATGCGACGCTCTTTGCATACATCTAATTATTTCTTACTCGCATATAATATATGTGCGATATTCTATACCTACAATACTTGTATGGTGTGCTGACGTATACTATAGTTAATTTGGTCAGGTATACATATACCACAAAAAAAATTTAAATAATAAAGTTCTCTTCGGTTTGGAGGAATGTAATCTTTACATTTCGACATAGCGAAGGGTTACTGCTCAATGTGCTCGTAGTGGTAGAATAATAAGATTCATTCAGACTCTATCTGAGGTAGAAATTCTAATCAAATTCATTTTCAAATTGAGCTACGGAAGAAACCAAGTCTCCTTACACAGCAATCTAGCTAAATAAGATGAAATATAAATCTAGCATTTTTATTCGAAGGTGTATGCTTTTTTGTTTGGAACTGCTATTCCCATTCCTAAATGCGTCTCTACTCTCCCGCCTTCCATAGATGGCTTCACATTGACCATTCATTATTTCATTCACCCATGAATGGTTATCTCCGATTACATGAGAGCAAAATTAGCAGGCTTAAGCCTGGTTTCGTATTGTTGTGAGTTTCAGAAAAATGCTTTTCTGTTGTGGTGTGTTGTGCATTGCTTTGCTGTGTTGTGAAAATAAAACAACATGACGTTTGGTAAACTATAATTTAAAAAGTGCTGTGAAATTAACAAACTGTAAATTTTGTTTGGTAAGTTGGTATTTTAAAGTGCTGATGATGTAGCTAATCACGAAAATAGACATGTTTTATAAATATGTCATAATTATAATAAATTATATACATATATATTTAATAAAGTATAAGTAATATTTATTTTATTATTTATATTTATTATTATAAATTTATTAATAATAAGAAATTTATTTATTATTTAATCATTTAATAAAGAATTTTATGATTATGGTTTGCTTAAAAATATTATTATTGTTATTTTAATTAATTTTATTATTTCAATAAAAAATTAAAAATAAAAGAACAAAATAGAAGTTAGAAATATAGTGATAATTGTATAATATTCTTGGGTATAATTTGTCTTTATAATAAAATAACAAGGTTAAAATAGATAATCAATTAAATCAACGGAAAATGGGTTATTTGTCCAAATATTTTTAAAACATGGTTCAAATGGATGAGTAAAAATTATTATGGGTGAAATGGACACCAAAAAATAGCAAGGATGAAACTGGATTCATCCTGACTTAAACTTAAAAAATAGCAAGGATGAAACTGGATGCATCCTGATGTAAATTAAAAATAAGAAAAAGTATTTAAAAATGGGTAGGATGAAACTGTTTACATCCTGACTATTTTTACATTTTTGTGCGTTTAAACAGTATCAAAATCTAAATGTCCTTTTGACCCAGGAATTGTCGATTTTGGTCTTTTAACCAATTTTGTGTTAAACCAAATTATGTGGGTCCACAGCTTCTGCTTTTCTAGCTTTTAAAAGCTAGTGGTCGGTAGTTTTTAAAAACAGGCTTAAAATGAAAGTGCTTCTCTCCAAAAGCACTTTATAAAGAAATTTACCAAACACTATTTTTAGTAAAAGTTTGTTACAAAATGTTTTTGATAGAAAAAAAACAATCCCGGCTTTCCGGCTACTATGATCCAACTAATTAAACACTCTATTATGAGCCGACTAACTAACACAATATAAGATGACATGACCAACTAAATATTTGGGCACCATATCTGGTTTTAAATTTTCTCCACCGCCGGGGACCATAGGCCCCGGTTTTCCGGCTACTATGATCAAACTAATTAAACACGCTACTGTGACACGACTAACACACTATAATATTACACGACCAACTAAATGTTAGGATTGTTCTGCTATGATCGGTCTAACTAAATATGCTTTATTGGAATATAAAAAGGTTGAGCTTCGGCCGAACATGAAAAATCGCTAAGAGGTTAAAACAACTTTTCGAAAATCAACGAGAGGTTGAGCGCCGGCTGCCGGCCGGCGTGATACCTAGTTATATATACAACAATGTGGTCCTTAACTTTTTCAGGGAAGTTTCGAGGAGATCACGCCTGATTCAGCTTATTTGGATAAGAGTTTTGCTGGGTGGAGCTTCGAAAGCTGCGTATATAGTTGATGCTACTCTCAATAATGTTTATGAACCGTTTTTGTAAAGATGTAAAGGATCAATACTGCTGCAAGAATTGGTGCCGAAAGGTCAGTAAGAAAGCAACCTTAATGTTTAATTTTGGAAGATCCCATTGATGCTGACAAATTTTTGGACTATTTTTAAGAGCACATTCCTAACGATGGAAACGAAAAATGTTAATCATTAGGGACCCAAATTGGGATAATTCTTTTAGGGCAGGCACCTGCAATTTCCCATATTCTTTTACATTCATTTATCGGGTTGCTAGAATCTACCTCCTTACAGAGTTTATCTTCCTTAAGTTATTGTATCAAAAGAAAATGCTGTTACCTGAATGAACGTTCAATTTATGAGAACTTTCACTTAGTAATTTGTGGAAGGTGTCAAGTAAAGCACACGATTTTGTTTTTCAAATCAATATACAACTGGAATAAAACTCTCGTTACATCAAATAATCATATCAATTACTTAGTTTCAGATATAACTTCGGCAGGGGTTTCATTTCTAACCCACCCCAACTTGCTTGGCACTAAAGGCTTGGTTGTAGTTGTACTTAGTTTCAGATGTACATACATGTTTGTCATATTCTCTGCACTCACATGCCTGTTTTTCCATATCCATCATGGTTTACACGATTGTCGAATAAAAATACCACTGAAGAATTGGTTTATACAAAGTCAATCGCCAATGAACATATTTTTAACTCCTTGGTTTTTATTATCTTATATTTCTTGCAAATGAAACAGTTGAGGGTCGTTTAAGCAATGTCCTAATGCTGTGAAACTTCTTAGGCACACAGTATGTATGAACATAGAACTATTAAGTCAATAGATCGTATTTCTTTAATCTAATCAGTCAAATTGCCTTTAGATCTCCAAATTCTGCATGAGAATCATTCAGTTCAGTTTGTAAGCTAAAGAAATGTTGATTTTTTGTTAAGGACCACCTCTGACGGTATATTATGTTTCTTAAAAGCTGTGCACATATTTTAGAATCGCCGGTGACAGTAGATTTTGTCCGCTAAAAGATATCTTGCAATTTGTTTGTTAAGAATTACCCCTGACAGTACATTTTACTCGTTAAAACATGTGTTCATATCAGTTTGCTTAGGATTCCTCTTTTTGCTGCAAAAGTCACCGTATACTTGCAGTTGTAAAGCCTCATTTTGTGCGAAGACTTTCATGTGTTTGTTCAATGGGTATTTGAAGTCTTGAAGAACTACAATTACCGTGAGACTGACTTGTTTATTTGTCTGAACTAGCTGATTCTGTTATTTGATTTATCCCGTCCGTTATTTCTTACTGTAGTCTGTGATGCCAGGCATCTTACTCGGATTGAGCTTTCTTATAGAAGTGTGACTGAAACTTTTGTTGAGGGTTTGATCTTGTTTTAACCAAAATAGTGATTAAGTTTTGAGCTGTGTTGTCATCCGCTTTGGTGTATAGGATAGAAGAGGAACACTGAATTCTCTCATTGGATCTCCAGAAATTGGGTAAAGGAGATTGTCTCTCAATTATGTTGTCGACTCCTACGCATGGTGAGGTTTTGGGAATCCTATAACTACTTAGTTTCATCAAAATTATGGTATCCACGATCAAGGATGGGATTCTGATCATGTTGATTTTTAATTACTCTTAGTGTAGATTTATTACTGATTTTCGCATTCTAACTCTCTGTTTTTGTCAGTCTGATACACCAGCAGTGCCCCGCAGAAGAACCATTTTCTATCTGAGTCTGGGATGGGTGAAACAGACAATGCAAAATCATTACCTTCTTTGAAGATAACTAGTTTATCATCCATGCGATGCAGGGGTATGTTTCTTGCTTATGAAATATAAGATTTATGTTGGAGATTTCTTCTTTTAGGTTTTACTTCAAGGCTACTTTAGATACTGCAGCTCACAATTTAGACTAATCATACAAAAGAAACTAAGATACTTTCATGTCAGATTGAGATTGAAAGTAGAATGAACAGGGAGTAAAATGATATGTTTCCAAAGTTAGAATTCAAAATTCTTAAAAGGTTAACAACTTTTTCATAAAAACTTCATGCAAAACTGGAATTAGGGTAATACTGATACATGAAACCAAGTTGGAGGGCTAACGGCAACTGTGAGTGGAGGAACCAAAACACAAACCTTTGACAGATTTTGTTTTTTATTCCCATGGATGTATTATTTCGCTGATGCCGACACCACGTTGAGTTGGTATAACTAAAATGGATTAGGATATATGTGTCTAAGCTCATAGGACTATGGGGGATAAAAGACATATAAATATTAACTAAATTCAGTTGCTTTATTAAGCTTCCTATTAATAAACTTGCAACACCATAATGAGTATTTGCGAAGTAAATCTATAATATATAGAATAAGGTTCTGGTTCTCCCATCTAAATCTATGAAGAGCTCCATTAGATGTTGCTGCTACATTCTACGCACGTTGCTTCTATATTTTACGCATCTAACTCAAAGAAAACTTGTTGTAAATCTAACCACTCTGCCCATCCCACTGCAGCAAGCCCTCTGCTTCAACATGCTCCACTTCTGAGTATATATCCATGTGCATAGATACATCGTCCTTTCTCAAATTCATCATCCCACTCTGTGTGATATCTTTTTAAGGTGTAGCTACAGTAAGAGGCTACACCAACATCACGCGTCTCGCTCCAACAACTACAACAAGGAGTATTTTTTCTTAAAGATCGCTCTTCGAGCAATATTCAAGAAAAAAGAGGGAAAATGTAGGGGCAAAATATCGCACACCATGTTATCAAGCGAAATATACTTTTTACCACCAAGCGAAAAAGAACGCATAAAGCATATCAAAGACGACGTCACAAAGTCACACCAAAAGTATGATGATACGTGCGGCAGTAAATAGAACGTGTGAGAAGCATCAATGTGAGCGTGCATTATTGACGCACGTCAGATCCGAAAATAGGGGCTTCACTAGCTGTACTCCACTATCTATTAGCTGTCATCCACTATGTAAACACCTATATAAAGAGAAAGGCAGGAGATAGAAAAGGGAGACACATAATTGTAAAAGAGAGACACATTTGTAAAGAGGGGATAGCCTTATCTTTTGTATTCATCTTCTTCCTCCATCACCCAAAACTAGATCTAGAGATCTACCCAAAAACCCATTAATGGAGATTCTAAATGTAATATTCATGTAACACCAAATAAATTATAGTGAAGAACCATGGATGTAGATCACATTGATCGCAATAGCTTATTTGAGAAAAAACAACTGATCCGGAAAATTGAGATCGGTCTTGGGAGAGCAAAGGTGACTCGGCGATGGAATCGGTGCTTGATTCGGAAAATTTTTCTTCATCGATTCCTTGATTTCTGTTCAACAAAGCATTAATTTCAGGTGATTTTTTTGAATCTTACATCATTCATCATGTTTTCTGGAATTAATTGGTTTTAACTCAGGTGTTTTACTTCGTAAAATGGGATCTAAAACGAAATCTGAGCCTGATAATATTTCTTCAGTAGAAGGAATGAAGATTCCTTCGATTGAATTACCTGATGAACTATTTGAGAAAAGCTTAGATCCATGGCGTTTTTCTTTAATTGGTAGATTAAATTTACAGAAGATCAAATTCGTTGATGCTGCAATAATTCTTAGAAATCAATGGAAATTAATTGGGGAATGTAAATTAATTCCATTAGGTAGAGGTTTCTTTACCATCAAATTGGATAATGTTACAGACCGTAACTACATCAAATCTCAAGTATGGGAAGTTACAGATCAAATTTTGAAGGTTAGAAATTGGGTGTATAATTTTTGACCTACCAGTCAAAGAACTTCTAAGTCTTTTGTTTGGGTGAGATTTCCAGGTTTAGGTCTTGAATTCTGGAGTGAATCAATTCTGTTCAAAATTTGTAAAGAAATAGGAACTCCGATTAAAATTGATGAGGCAACAGCTAAATGTGATGTTGGATATTATGCAAATGTCTTGGTTGAGGTAGATTTTGCTTCTTCAGTTCCAAACAAAGTATGGATTGGGACTAAATATGGGGGTTTTTTTCAAGAGGTTTCCATTCAAGATTGTCCAAAATACTGCAGCAGCTGCAAAATGGTAGGTCACTTTATCACATAATGTAGAGTTGAAAAAGCAAAAAGGAATGAAACTAATTCAGAAAACATAATTACTCCACAACAGCCTAAGAGTTCATCAGAAATTCTTCAGCAGCCTAAATCAAGTTCAACAAACAATTTGAACGCTTTATCTTCAGCAAGTGTCACTAGGTCATTGCTCTTTGATATTTGTGATACATCAGCAGATGACAATGAAGACTCTGTCATCCATACAATTCATGCTACTCCAACAGTTCCAGTTCATCAAATTATTCACACTGCTACTACTGGGAGATTCAGTCCTCTTGAATGTGTTCAAGAAAATATTCTTGAAGATATTGTGGTTAATGAAGATAAGACAGCTGATGTTGTAGAAACTCCTCAAATCAAATTTGTAGATGGAAAGACATGGACAGTCTCTGATGAAACTGTTAAGGTTACTTCATGGTCAAAAGTGATTGAAAAGCAAGTGATTAATCCTACTTCTACTTCTTCCACTTCTCAACATTATCCAGGTGTAGCTAAAGGTGGTAATCAAATTTTTACAAATAAGAAACATAATCTCAGGCAAAATCATGGTAAGGGAGGTACCAAAAATCCTCCACCACCAAGATGAAAATCATATATTGGAATATTCGGGGCCTAAGAAGACCTAGGGCTCAGAATAAACTAAGGTCTTTGGTGAATCAATTTAACCCATCTCTAGTTTGGGTTGCAGAACCAAAAATTTCTTGTAGTTCTTCTTTTTGCAGTCAATTAAATCTCCCTGGAATGAAAAGTATGGTGATACATAATTCAACCTCATCTACAAAAGGTAATTTATGGTTATTCTGGAATGCTTCTTTATCTACTCCTCAAGTTATTTCAATTTCTAGCCAAATGGTAATTGTCAGTATTGGTGAAGTATTAGTTTCTGGTGTTCATGCTCATGTTAAAAAGAGTCAAAGAAAGTTTCTTTGGTCAGAGATGGAAATCATTAGCCAGATACAAAAACCATGGGTTGTTTTAGGTGATTTCAATGCTATAATTTCTCCTGAAGAGAAATTTGGTGGTAAATCTCCTAACAGAATTTCAATGATGGATTTTTTTCATTGCCTTAATGAATGTAACTTAATTCAAGCTCCTAGCACAGGTCAGCAATACACTTGGTCCAATTGTCAACAAGGAACAAAAAGAATCCTATGTGTTCTAGATATAGTTGTTTTCAATTCTTTATGGTTACAGAAGTATGGTGATTGGGGATATAAGGTTGGATTGAGGATATTTTCAGATCATGCTCCTTTATTATGTGGTTGTGCAAGCATACCCAGACCAAAGAATGTTCCCTGGAAATTTCAGAAAATGTGGATTGATCATCCATCATTCTTAAGTGAACTGAAGAAAGTATGGAATGAGAATATTATTGGAGATCCATCTTTTATTTTCATGCAGAATCTAAAAAAGTTAAAAAAAGTTCTTAAGTGAGTGGAATTGGAGTGTATTTGGTAACATTAATACAAAAATTAAAGAGGCAGAAGAGAAAGTTCAAAAAGCAATGGAGTTATCTGATCAAAATCCCTTAAATGAATATCTTTTAGCCAAATTAGTAGAAGCTCAAAATGAACATGCAACAAGAGAAGTTCAAGCAAATACTCTTATGAGACTTAAATCAAGAGCAAAATGGATTAAAGATGGTTCTGCAAACACTGCATACTTCCATGCTAGAATGAAGATTAGACAAGCAAGAAATACAATTAGTGAACTAGAAGATGAAAATGGAAATATTATTAGTGATCAATCTCAAATTGCAGATACTTTAGTCAAGCATTTTCAACAAAAATTTGAAGCTCGAGATGTTGATGTTTCTGAAGAATTGCTTGATGTTATTCCTTCAGTTATTACATATGAAGACCAAGAAATGTTGGACTCCATTCCCACCAATGAAGAAATCAAGAAATTTTTTTTTGAAATGGACTCAGATAGTGCCCCTGGTCCAGATGGATTTCCTGGATCCTTTTATAAAAGTTGCTGGGATATAATTCAATTGGATTTAAAAGATGCCATATAATTTTGTTGGAGAAGAAGATTTATCCCCAAAGGCCTGAATTCAAATTTCTTAACCCTCATTCCTAAATGTGCAGGTGCTAAGAAAGCAAGTCAATATAGACCAATTGGATTGAGTAATGTATTATTCAAAATTTTCACAAAGATAATTTCTGTCAGAATGAACGGACTCATGGAGAAGTTAATTTCATCACAACAGGCTGCTTATGTTAAAGGAAGAAGCATTCAAGAACAAATACTTCTAGATTCAGAGATGGTAAATGAAATGAGGAAAAAGAGAAGAGGCGGTAATGTGGCTTTGAAACTGGACATATCACAGGCTTATGATTCTGTAAGTTGGACTTTTCTTCTTAAAGTTATGCACAAATATGGATTTTCATCATCTTGGTGTGATTGATTGTTAACCATGTTTAAATCTGCAAAATTATCAGTAATGATCAATGGAGGACCATGTGGCTTTTTCTCAATGCATAGGGGTCTTAAGCAGGGTGATCCATTATCCCCTATTTTATTTATTTTGATGGAAGATGTATTGAGTAGAAATATCACAAATTTGGTTAATACAGGGCAAATAACTCCAATGGTAGTTAGAAATGGAATATATCCAACACACTTATTTTTTGCTGATGATGTTTTCTTATTCTGTAATGGAGCTAAGAAGACTTTGCTTTGTCTATTCAAGTTGATTGAAAAATATCAACATAGCTCTGGTCAGATGATTAACAAAGCAAAAAGCAAGTGTTTTATTGATGGTACTAATTCAACCAGAAAGCATCAAATTAGCAGCATAATTGGTATGAATATATCTAATTTTACTGATAAGTATCTTGGTATCATTCTAGCTCTAGGAAGAGTAACTACTGAAATGGTCTGGCCAATGGTTCTTATGCTTCAGAGCAAACTTGCAGCTTGGAAAGGAAGATTATTATCTTTTCATGATAGACTGATTCTTGTTAAAACAGTTTTGTGCAGCTACCCTCTTTACAATATGGCAGTTTATAAATGGCCATCTTCAGTTATTAAGATATGTGAAAAACTAATAAGGAACTTTCTATGGTCAGGTGATGGAGAGGTTAGAAAGTACAAAACTTTATCTTGGAAGGAGATCTGTGTGCCATATAGTGAAGGTGGCTTGGATATTAGAAGGCTAGAAGTTCTTAACAAAATTTTGCTGATGAAAATGATGTGGAAATTGGTATACTCATCATTTGAATGGGCTATGTTTTTTACAGCTAAGTTCAAAGATAAATATGGTATATGGTTTTCAAAATGGAAATTATCATCAGTAAGAGCAGGTTTGCAATGGGCTTGGCTTACTTTACAAGAAGACATCTCTTGGAAGATTGGAAATGGTGCTAGCGTCTCAGTCTGGTTTGATAACTGGTATGGATCATCCCCACTAATTAATGAAATTGGTTATACTGATTTTATTCATAACAATATGCATTTGAAAGTTCAGAACTTAATCGGTAATAAGCAATGGAATATACATCCTCAGTTGCAGCACTTGTTACAGATTGATAATTTGCCTCAGATTCACAGTGGAAGTGATTCCATAATATGGAACCTACATAGTAGTGGAATGTTTAATAATGCAAAGGCAGTGGAGAAAATAAGACACAAGGAAGACAAGGTTGATTGGTCTTCTTATATATGGAGGAAATCTTTGCACCCAACTATTGCCAGCAACATTTGGAAGCTTCTACAAGGAGTTTATGTGAATGATGACATGAAAAGAAAACAATGATATGAAATTCCTTCTAGATGTTGTATCTGCAAATCAGAGCAGGATTTTATGGAGCACACACTGTGGCTTTGTGAATTCAGTGTACAGGTTTGGAATTGGCTTGGCAATATGTTTCAATTTCCTAGGCCATACTCTTTTTCAGAAGTTTTTTCTGCAGAAAAACAGCACAGTCCTATCATTGATGAAGTATGGATAATCTCTGCTTGTACTGTCATTAAGGAGTTATGGTTTCAAAGAAACAGAGTTTTCTTTGAAGGAGGTGATGTTAATATTCATGGTTTCAAGCACAGGGTCATGAAGACTGTTCAAGATCATGGTGTCAGAATAAAAGGGGTCAGGTGGAATAATAACTATGAAAACCAAATTCTTAGTCACCTTAAAATTGATTCTTAAGTTTCCTTTCTTTTGTAACTTTTCTACTTTGTCTATTGTTTTATAGTAAATTTTGTATCCTTTTAGTTTGTCAATAAATGATAAAAAAGGTGATTTAGCAAAAAAAAAAAGATCACATTGATCGAACCATGTAAAAAATTCTTGTGTCCAGTTTACATTTCAAGCATTTCATCTTGTTTTTCATGTTCAATATGTTTAGATCTATGAATTTTACTAAGGGTGTTAGCTGTGGGATTTCCTGCACCTACAAAAACCATGAATACACCAAATTTCTCCCATCCACTGTCGAATTGAACATGCCTTAAAATGCCTTGCATTTCTGAAACGAGTGATCTTTGAGATTTGTCAAGCCTTTCCATCATCCTTTCATGGAATCGTATACTTTTTCAGGAATAGGCAAAAAAATTAGAATTCTTATCACAAAAAGCGGGCGTTAAGTCTTAGTAAACGTCCAAATGGACGACCGACCCACACAAATCAGCTCCATTCACATTCTGAGGAGCGGAGCACATTTCATGTGAATGGGCGGCCTTGGAGTTGTCAGTTTCACCAATTATTTTTGTCCCTAAGAGCCTATCGTACTTGGTGCTTCTCTTTAATTCTTAACATTTTGCTGTTGTTTTATTATGTGTGTACATGTTATGAACCCTTTTATTAGAAAGGAACAATCGATATTCAAAGTTGATAAACACTGACCAGTTGATTTCACAAAAATATCCAACATGTTCACCAGGTTCTTAATTTCAGCTGGATTAGCTCTACAACAAACCAAATATAGTCGTCAACAAACAATAACTTAGAAATGTCTTGGCAATTCCTATTTACGCAAATGCCCAAACAAGTACCCGAATCCAAAAGTTCATTGTTGCAGTGTATGATAACGAAAAACAGTGGAGTAGGTTAAAGACTAAGGAGTTACAAGTATACGCTTATTTTGTTGACCGTAAATCATTTTCCGTTTTTATTTTCTCATTCCCTTTCTAGAAACCTTTCGTTTCCCATTGTTGTTATGACTTACTAGTAAGAGGGGTATTTTCTTATGTGAGAATATGTAATTGTGTATTACACACATTTTACTATCCTAGTCATTACGTTTACTGTCCTAGTCATTACAGCTGTATTAATTGTTTAACGTATTTTCTTATGTGAGAATATGTAATTATGTATTACACACATTTTACTGTCCTAGTCATTACAGATTACTGTCCTAGTCAATATTGTCCTAGTCATTACACTTGTATTAATTGTTTAACATAAACTGTCTGTAACAGCCTGTAAAATAGTTTTTGTTTTACTATTTTCTTGTTTTCCAGTCTTTATAAGATTTTCTATGGATGTAATTCTTTCTTATCAAATCTTAATAAAACTGATTATCTCTTTCAACAATTCTATCATGGTATCAGATATCTAAAGGAAGATTTCAATTCTTTCACTCTTTTTCAGATCCAATTCTTAATAAAACTTCCGCAACAACTAATATCATATGTACAACCTCTTATTACACCTATTATTCACAAATTAATCTCTGATTCAATAACTCAGATATTGTTTCTTGATCTCAATGGCTTCTTCTTCTTCTTCTTCTTCTGCTGTGCCTTTTCAGAATATCAATAACTTCGTTTCTGTTAAGTTGAAATAAGATGGTTCGAATTACCTAATCCGGAAAAATCAATTCGAATCTATACTGATTACTATAGATCTTGATGATATGGTAGATGGATCTAGTCCTTTTCCTCCTGCAACTGTAAATCTTGATGGAGAACAAGTTTCTAACCCTTTATTCTTACAATGGCAGAAAACAAATCGATTTGTTATATCTAGTCTTAATGCCACTTTTGATGATTCTATTTCAAGATCCATTATTGGCTTTACCACTGCTAGGGAGATTTGGTCTTATTTGGAATGCAAGTTTCTTCAACAATTCTTGATAGACGCATTTATATGTCTATATTGTCCTCAATTTTCTGTATTGTTGGTACTCGATTTCGTACTTATTATGGTGTGTTTTTTATTTGTAGGTATTTTTGGGAAATAAACATTTTTTGAAAATTCGGCTCGAAAAGTTGTTCGGGCACCCCGGAGGACATTTGCTATAGGGACCCCAGATTTGGCTAAGGAGCACCCATGGCTATGTGTAGCCCAAATTCATCCACATCACCCATTTTCTATCGGCACCCCCACTCTAGTTAGGGGGCCACCCTTCTTCATCATTTGAATTCAAGAACTGGCGGGAAAGTTTGGTTTTTCCCTGGAAGATTAGGTTTCGAGAATTCAAGGTGTTTTAATGAGACTCAACCACTGATTTCAATTGGGATGAACGTGATATTCCCAAACAATGCTGGTATGGGTGTTCTAATGAGTTTACTTGGGCTGGATAATCGTTGGGAAGAAAACAGGGGAGTACGTGTGCAGTTGAGATAATCACGGGATTTGCATGAGTTTGAGAGAGTTTTGCGCATGCTAGGAAGATTCTAACAACCATTTGGGTCGTGACAGAGATAAATAAGGAGAATTTGTAGCTGTATAACGCGTGCAGGAGAATAAAAGGGAAATAATATTTTCCCGTGTCTGGCAGAGTTATTGAGAATTACCCTGGAGTTATTATAACGATTCTTAGGCCATGTTGAGTATAAAAAGACTGTTCGGAGGTCATAGAAGGGTTACAGAGAGTTTGAGAAGGATTTGGAACATCACAGAGGCGAAATAAGATCACCAGAGAAACCTGTTGTTGTTGCTGCCATTGAAGAACACGAAGAACATAAGACTTCAAGAAGCAGTCTTATTTTTCTATAGTATTTGCGACTGTTCAGTGACAGTCTTAGAGCTACAGTAAAAGTGACACATCCTCGGTATCGTTCTTTGGTTTGTAACAAATATAATTGTTACAAACCCGGTTTTGAATTATTTATCCCTTTTCATCATTTGTAAATAATTTTTGAGCAATGAAATCGAATTTTGAGTGTGTTTCCAACATGATGAGAGGCTAAATTCTCGCTTAACCAAGGCAATGGATGAAGCTATTTACACATGAATAATGGGTAACTATTTCATTTTCTCTAATTTTTAATTATAATTCACTCAATCACTGCTTTTGCAAAGTTTTTAAATGTTTACATAATTTTCTTAATTATTTGTGATTCAATTTGATAGATTATACTTTGTTTAATCAATTGATAGTCTATGCTTGGGGAATACAATTAATATTTGAGAATATGTTTGATTATTTGTGAATTAAGAAATAAGGGACTTAAAAGATAATTAGAGTTTTGGATTTTTTGCCATAATTTATTCCTAATAATCTTGAATTAAGTTTTGTTGTTTTTAAATTTCATTAAATCTAAAATCTTTTGCTTTCACAAGTCTCAACGAACTTTTTACTACAACTCAATTGAAAATCACATCAATTTTTGGCGCCGCTGACGCGGATTTGTCTTTAGGCTAGAGTTTTTAGACTTTTTTTTTTAGGTTTTTTTTATTTGTTTGTTCTACTTTACGTTTTTGGGTTTTTGTGTTTTTACTACAGATTCTGGAATTTGGAGCGAAAGAAAAATTTGCCAAAGCTTTTGGTGAATACTTAAAGATTTGGAGTTAAATACAAAGCGAAAAGAGCGAAAGAAAAAAATAATAAAAAAAAGAGAGAGAGACATTTTTTAATTTTTTTTAGATTATCTTTTTCTTTTGGACTATATTTTTGGACTGTGGATTGTGGACTTTGGGATTTTATTTATTTTTTTTAAACCCTACGTAAGGGTAGTTTAAATATCAATTGTTTGCAGAGAAGGACGGCGATTACGATATCGCCTCGGCCCCTCGGGTTCATACATGACATAGGAGTCGTGGCCCGAGTCGACTACAATGGTTCATCCCCCATCTGGTACGGGAGGTAAGTTTGTCGAAACACTCGCGAATCCCCTGCCAGCGAGTTACTGTATTCCTTCGTTTGCATATATACTGAGGATTTGAAAACGGCTGCTTTAATTTCCTAGTAAAGGGCAAGGACTGGTCATACAAGATAAGGGTTCGGATTTCATCACCGTTCTCTTCTTGCCCGCCTTAGGAAAACGAAACCAAACGCGAACCTAAGCCTAAAATTTTGACTAGAACGAGACTTATAGGGTAACAAGCTTAATAGGAAAGTCGTTCGAAAAATATTGGTTACTCTTTTGAGCATACTTTGAAGTTCATGATGGTTTATGTGAGTTGAATACACCGCCTTGTAACGCCGGTGAGGCCTTGGGTATCAAAGATCCATGCATCTTCCCTCGTCTCTATTCAACTTATTTTAACTCGGATTGATTCCAGAGAGGTTTGCTCAGATTGTAACGAGTTCCTTTTCGAAAGAATAGAAGCTAGTCTAGAAACAATCTAAGTGGAGCCATCATGCTTTTTGTTTACTAGAAATCTTTAGGTTTGCTTTGGCGGAGTCATCCTTCTTTGTGTTTGCTTAGAACCTCCCTTCCTTTAGGATTCTTTTATTTCTCTTATTTGTTTTTCTAGTGTATGCCTGAGGTCATTAGAAAACGGGCTTGCAAAAGAGATAATCTAGGTCGATTGATCAGTGAAAAACCTAGTAGTTCTTCTTGTGGAAGCGGGGAGCTCGAAAACTCTTCTTTTGAGAGCCCTGTTTTTGGAAACTTCAGTTTTGAGAATCTATATCTTCGTGAGGAAAATACCCCTCGTACTTCATCTGTACCAGCGATGACAACTTTGAAAGATTACATGTTCCCAACTAGGTCCACCCGAGCCTCGTGCATTAAATTGCCAGCCACTACGGCTAATTTCGAGATAAAACCTAGTATTCTTCAGATGATCCCTATATTCTTAGGGAAAGATGATGAGAACCCTTATTTGTGGGACAATTAGAATAAAAGACCTTACTGATGAAGTCTTGAAACTTAAGATATTTCCCTTTTCCTTGAGAGATAAAGCCAAGACCTGGCTGAACAACCTACCATCTGAATCCATTGAAACATGGCAGGAACTTGTTGCTGCAATCTATATGAAATTCTACCCTAAGAATAAAACTGCAGCTGTTAGGCAGAAAAGTAGTGCTAGTGTGCAACAAGAGGGAAAGTCTCTTTATAGGTTTTTAGAGAGATTCAATGATCTCCTATCCCAGTGTCTTCACCATGGATTTGATAAGTTGAAACTCGTAGAGATTATTTATGATGGTTTAGACTATTCAACCAAAGCCATGGTCGATTCTATGTGCGCTGGTGAGTTCACTAGTAAAAGTTCTTATGATGTTTTTACCTTCTTAGGAGCTGTCGCTGAAAAATCCCAACAGTGGGAGTCTTGTGTTGAACCTCCCAAAAGACTCTTGGTCAATAGAAGTAGCACCAATGTGGTAGATACAAGCTTCGGTCCTGATGCTAAGATTGTTGCTTTGTCTAGAAGGTTAGAAGCTTTGGAACTGAATCATCATAAACATAGGTCTCTTGTTGAACCTGATGATAGGTTTAGAGCCTCTCAAGTGTCTAGTTGTGGAGTAGAACCCAATAACTCGTTTTGGGAAGGTCAGGTTAGTGAAGATCAAGCCCATGCTGTCTATAACAATGCTACGTTTGATAACCGTCAAAAGTTTGACCCATACTCAGATACTTACAACCCTGGTTGGAGAAACCATCCTAATTTTTCTTGGTCTAAGGGTCAGAATCAAGGATAGTCTAGTAATTCTCAGCCTCCCCCAGGTTTTGTTTATATTAAGAACTCTCCAGGTCAACCCCAGTTTCAGAATGTGAAAAAGATCTCCACCTTAGAAGAAACCCTTACTATGTTAGCAAAGAACCATAAGATGCTATCAAAGAACCACTATGGTTTTCAAGAAGAAACCAGGCAGAATTTTAAGAATAATTACCAGTCTCTTGCTAACTTAGAACTTCAAGTCGGCCAAATAGCTAAGTTTCTTAGTGAAAGAGAAGATGGAAGGTTCCCTAGTAAAACTGATCCTAATCCTAAAGGAGAGAAATCGTACAATCATGTGAATTCTATAACAACCCTTAGGAGTGGAAAGAAAGTTGACAATAAGGTCGCCATGCCTGATAGTGTATATGTTGTAGTTCACCCTTCTAATCCAGAAAATGAGGAGACTGATAGAGTCTCCAAAGAGACCAATGAGGGTCCTGTTGAGCCCGGTTTTGTTCCCAGAGCCCCGTTCCCCCAGCTGCTAGTTCCAACTAAGAGGGAGTCCAACTTTAATGATATATTGGAGGTTTTTAAGCAGGTTACTATCAACCTCCCATTGTTAGATGCGATTAAGCAGATTCTCGCTTATGCCAAGTTTCTTAAGGATATGTGTACGCGAAAGCAAAAACTTAGTGTCCAGAAGAAAGCCTTCCTATCTAGTCATGTGAGTTCTATTATTCAGAATACCACTACTCCTAAGTATAAAGACCCAGGGTCCCCTACTATTTCTTGCAGAATATGTAAATACCGTGTCGAGAAAGCTTTGCTTGACTTAGGATCCAGTGTGAACTTACTCCCATACCATGTGTACCTTAATCTAGGACTTGGTGAGATGAAACCTACCCAGATGACACTTCAGTTCTCTGATAGGTCCGTTAAAATTCCTTGTGGTGTGATCGAGGACGTTCTTATTGAGCTCGACAAGTTTATTTATCCAGTGGATTTTTTTTATCCTAGATACCCAACCTGTCCCTGACCCAGAGAACCAAATACCAGTAATTTTAGGTCGCCCGTTTTTATCTACATCCAATGCGATCATTAACTGTCGAAATGGTATTATGAATTTGTCTGTTGGTAATATGACTATTGATCTGAACATTTTTAATATTAGTAAGCTACCCTATGAACTAGATGACTCGAGCATAGAAGAGGTGAACATGATAGGAAGATTAGTCGAGGAGTCATTACCAAACACTTTGTTAGAAGATACATTAGAGAAATGCCTAGCCCACTTTGGGATTGATTTTGATGATGACGATGTGATTAATGAGGTGAATGCTTTGTTAGATTCAACCCCTTTGATGGACACTAGTAATGGCTGGAAACCTAAGTTCGAACCTCTACCCGCTTCTAAGTCTACCCTAGTTCCTTCGTTAGAAAAGCCTCCTAAGTTGGACCTTAAAACATTACCAGATTCCCTGAAGTATGTGATTTTAGGCCCATCTGAAACTTTACATGTGATTATAGCATCCGACTTGGATAGTGATCAGGAAAGTAGGTTAGTGACCGTCCTTCAGAATAACAAGGAAGCTTTAGGGTGGACCATAGAAGACATTAAGGGTATAAGTCCTACTGATTGTATGCATCATATCTATTTAGAGAATGACAGCAAAACTTCTAGGAAGATGCAACGTCGACTGAACCCTAATATGAAAGAAGTAGTTCGAACCAAGGTTCTTAAGATGTTAGATGCAAGCATTATCTACCTCATTTCATACAGTAAGTGGGTCATCCTCGTTCAGATATTACTGTAGTCCAGAATGAGAATAATGAGTTAATCCCAACCCGGATGACCACGGGTTGGCGTGTCTGTATTGACTATAGAAAATTGAACAAGGTCACTAAGAAGGACCATTTTCCCCTTCCCTTAATTGACCAAATGCTAGAGAGATTAGCTGGATGTAGCCATTATTGCTTTTTAGATGGATATTGCGGTTATAATCAGGTTGTTATTGCCCTAGAATACCAAGAGAAAACCACTTTTACCTGTCCCTTTGGTACCTTTGCGTATAGACACATGCCTTTCGGGCTATGTAATGCCCCTGCGACCTTTCAAGGTTGTATGTTGAGCATATTTTCTGACATGGTAGAACGGTTCTTAGAGGTCTTTATGGATGATTTTTCAGTGTTTGGTTCGTCTTTCGATGAGTGCTTGCATCATTTGTCATTAATTTTGACTAGGTGTAAGGAAAAGAATTTAGTGCTTAATTGGGAGAAATGTCACTTCATGGTTCGGTCAGGAATTGTTCTATGGCATATCGTATCTTCGAAGGGTATAGAGGTAGATAGAGCCAAAGTTGACCTTATTAAAACTTTACAGGTCCCAAAAACCGTAAGATATATTAGGTCATTCTTAGGGCATGCAGGTTTTTATCGTCAATTCATTAAGGATTTTAGCTTGATTTCCATACCTCTTTGCAATTTGCTTGCAAAAGACGTTAAGTTTGTCTTTCATGATGCTTGTTTAGAGGCTTTTGAGAAGCTTAAGACTTTGATCACTAACGCCCCCATAGTTCAGGCACCCAACTGGAACCTACCCTTTGATATCATGTGTGATGATTCAGATTATGCTATTGGTGGCGTGCTAGGTCAGCGAGAAAATAAGTTACTTCATGTGATTTACTATGCTATCAAAACTCTGAATGATGCCCAGTTGAACTATACCACTACGGAGAAGGAAATATTAGCCATTGTGTTTTCCTTAGACAAGTTTAGACCCTATCTCTTAGATTCTAAGATCGTAATATATACTGATCATGCTGCTTTGAAATATCTTATGTCTAAGAAGGATACGAAACCTAGATTGATTAGGTGGATCTTTTTGTTGCAAGAGTTTTCTCCAGACATTAGAGACAAAAAGGGTTCCGAAAATGTAGTAGCAGACCACTTGTATAGGCTAGTTGTTGATTCCCCTGATGATCCCCTTCCTATAAGGGATAGCTTTCCTGATGAACAACTGTTCTTTGTTACCCAATTACATTGGTATGAGAATATAGTGAATTATCTTGTTACTGGTCGAATGCCCCATCATTGGGTTAAATAAGATCATTCTAGGTTTTTAGCCGAGGTTAAGCACTTCTTTTGGGATGATCCTTATTTATTTAAGTATTGTCCCAACCAGATTATTAGGAGATGTATACCTGAGAGTGACCAGTCCAGTATTATTTCCTTTTGTCATGATCATGCTTGTGGGGGTCACTTTAGTGCTAAGAAGACTGTTGCTAAGATATTTCAGTGTGGATTTTATTGGCCTTCGTTGTTTAAAGACTCCCACAGTTACTGTGTTACTTATGAACGTTGCCAGAAATTATGAACCATTTCCCGTAGGAACATGATGCCCTTGAACCCTATTTTATTTGTTGAGGTCTTTGATGTGTGGGGTATTGACTTTATGGGTCTGTTTCCTAATTATTTTGGTAACTTATACATCCTTGTCGATGTAGACTATGTCTCTAAGTTGATTGAGGCGGTTGCGTGTAAGACTAATGACCATAGGGTTGTGATTGAGTTCTTGAAAGATAATACACTTACACGTTTTGGTACACCGCGAGCTATAATTAGTGATGGAGGGTCACACTTTTGTAATGGACCTTTTAGGCTTTCGATGAAGAAATATGGTATTACACATAAGGTAGCTACCCCATATCATCCACAGACTAGTGGTCAGGTAGAGGTTTCCAATAGGGAGATAAAGCGTATATTATAGAAAACAGTTAATCCTAATCGGAAAGACTGGTCGTCTAGGCTTACCGTAATTCTTTTAAGACCCCCATTGGAATGTCACCTTATCGACTTGCGTATGGCAAGGAATGTCACTTACCTGTTGAGTTAGAACATAGAGCATATTGGGCTGTTAAGAAGCTAAATTTTTCACTAGACAAGGCAGGAGCCCATAGGAAACTCCATCTCAATGAGTTGGAAGAGATTCGTAGAGATGCATACGATAGTGCTAAGGATTATAAGAACAAAATGAAACTTGTGCATGATAATAATATTTTAAGAAAGTCATTTTCTCCAGGTCAACAAGTTATGTTGTATGATACCCGCTTGCATTTTTTCCCTGGGAAGTTACGTTCTCGGTGGACGGGTCCTTTTATTGTTCGCATTGTCTTTCCTCATGGAGCTATTCAGATCGAGACACCGGATGGTAGTAGTTCTTCGAAAGTCAACGGTCAGAGATTGAGACCCTTTTTATAGCTCTTTCCTACATGTAACTTTGAGGAGGTCCCTCTGGAGGACCCTGTTTACCCTTGATTGACCATCGAGGCGATTGTATGTTGTATATTAGTTTTTGATTTCTCTCTTCACCCAGGTACTATCTTTCCGACTTCTCTATCTACTGATTCCTCATGTTACTTTACTTTTTGGTATTGCTCTTTCATTAGAAACATTGAGGACAATGTTAGGTTTAAGTTTGGGGGTGGGGAAGAAACTTTTTGTTAGATTTTAGTTGCAATAAATAAACTCCAGAGCCTAGAAATTTATGCTTATTAAGGTTGGCACTAACCAATCTAAGTGGATGGGAACATCTTGGTTATAGGAGTTGAGGAACCAATCTGATTATATGGAAACATCTAAAGAGTCTATTCATAAAAGCACAGAACTCAGGTGTTAGAATTAAAAAAAAACATGGTAGTTTCGGTATATCTCGTTGAATGCTAATCCTTCTGTTTTTAATTATTTTTAAGTGACTTGGTGGGGCACACGATTCAAGTTGTTACCATTGCTAGGGTGAAATAGAGTGATTGAGATACCAAAAAAAAAAAAAAATTGAGACCAGACCATCAGAATAAATTCAATGAAGTCGACCACTGGTGCCCTTGTATATGCCAGTTGTGTTGACCTAGAGTTAGGTTTATCGACCACTGGTGCCCTTGTATATGCCAGTTGTGTTGATATTAGTCAGACCGGTATCTCAGTCCATTAGGATCGGTTCATCTTTGCAGAGGCCTTCAGACAGATATGGGAAACACCGTTCACTTTAAACAATCTATTTTTCTCTTTATCCATCTTCTTAATCTTTCCATGTGATTGGTTGACTCCGGTTATGATGTCTAGAAACTATTTGAGTAGATCTCTGTCACTTATATATGAATTATAGTATGCTGAGTGCAAACTCATGTACAACAATTGGAATTTCGCATCAGGGCACTTCCTCCTATAGTCAATGTTTGTATTCCAACCAAGGAGATTCTTTAGTGCCTTCCAAGGTTCTGCGTAGATAGATAGGGTCTGGAGTAAAGGTTTTGTCGGTACATCTCTGGTAAACCCTCCGGAGAAAACACTCCGCCGCTAGGGCCACCTAGCGGTTTAACGGCTTGCTGCACGTGCAAAGTTTAGTCATTTTATTAGTTTTGCTCGAGGACTAGCAAATAATAAGTTTGGGGGTATTTGATAGACGCATTTATGTGTCTATATTATCCTCAATTTTATGTATTGTTGGTACTCGATTTCGTACTTATTATGGTGTTTTTTGTATTTGTAGGTATTTTTCGAAATAAACATTTTTGGAAAATTCGGCTCGAAAAGTTGCTCGGGGCACCCCGGAGGACATTTGCTATACGGACCCCATATTTGTCTAAGGATCACGCATGTCTATGTGTAGCCCAAATTCATCCACAACACCCATTTTCTATCGGCACCCCCACTATGGTTAGGGGGCCACCCTTCTTCATCATTTGAATTCAAGAACTGGCGGGAAAGTTTGGTTTTTCCCTGACAGATTAGGTTTGGAGAATTCAAGGTGTTTTAATGAGACTAAACCACTGATTTCGATTGGGATGAACGTGATATTCCCAAACAATTCTGGTATGGGTGTTTTAATGAGTTTACTTAGGCTGGATAATAGTTGGGAAGAAAACAGGGAAGTACGTGTGCAGTTGAGATAATCACGTGATTTGCATGAGTTGGAGAGAGTTTTGCGCATGCTAGGAAGATTCTAACAACCATTTGGGTCGTGACAGAGATAAATAAGGAGAATTTGCAGCTGTATAACGCGTGCAGGAGCAGAAAAGGGAAAGAATATTTTCCCGTGTCTGGCAGAGTTATTGAGAATTACCCTGGAGTTATTACAGCGATTCTTAGGCCCTGTTGAGTATAAAAAGACTGCTCGGAGGTCATAGAAGGGTTACAGAGAGTTTGGGAAGGATTTGGAACATCATAGAGGCGAAATACGATCACCAGAGAAACCTGCTGCTGCTGCTGCCATTGAAGAACACGAAGAACATAAGACCTCAAGAAGCAGTCTTAGTTAGCTATAGTATTTGCGACTGTTCAGTGACAGTCTTAGAGCTACATTAACAGTGACACATCCTCTGTATCGTTCTTTGGTTTGTAACAAATATAATTGTTACAAACCCGGTTTTGAATTATTTCTCCCTTTTCATCATTTGTAAACCATTTTTGAGCAATAAAATTGAATTCTGAGTGTGTTTACAACATGATGAGAGGCTAAATTCTCGCTTAACCAAGGCAATGGATGAATCTATTTACACATGAATAATGGGTAACTATTTCATTTTCTCTAATTTTTAATTATAATTCACTCAATCACTGCTTTTGCAGAGTTTTTAAATGTTTACATAATTTTCTTAATTACTTGTGATTCAATTTGACAGATTATACTTTGTTTAATCAATTGATAGTCTATGCTTGGGGAATACAATTAATATTTGAGAATATGTTTGATTATTTGTGAATTAAAAAATAAGGGACTTAAAAGATAATTATTGTTTTGGATTATTTTCCATAATTTATTCATGTGTGATAGTTGAATCAGTGTCTTGGTTATTCCTAATAATCTTGAATTAAGTTTTGTTTGTTTTTAAATTTCATTAAATCTAAAATCTTTTGCTTTCACAAGTCTCAACGAACTTTTTATTACAACTCAATTGAAAATCACATCAATTCTCAGCAAGAAAATCTCTCTTGCATAGCCAATTACATTCTTTAAAATGAGGTAACAAATCCATCTCTGCCTACTTTGATGAATTGAAAACTATAACTGATTCTCTACAAGCAATTGGTGAAAGAGTAGAAGAGTCAAAAATATTGTTATGTATGCTTTAATGGGTTTAGGTAAGGAATATAGGAAGTTTGTGATTTCTGCTCAGCATAGGGAAACTGAATTTACTTTGAGTGATGTTATTTCAAGACTTCTACATCATGAACAATGGCTTAAGGCAGAAGAGCAAGAAAATTTGTATATTCTTGATACTCATAATTCAGCTTTTTACTATAAGAATACTAATATTGCTTCAACTTCTACATCAAATGCTTCTATTTTACACAATAATTCTCAACCCAGAAATAATTCACAGAATATTGATTTCAGTCAAATACATTGTCAGATATGCAAAAAGAAAGGACATACTGCAAATAGATGTCACTTCAGGTACATTCCTACCAAGAATACTGCTAGTGGTAATTCTAGCAAATCTGATTCTGGTAGTGCTTATAATTCTTTACAGCAAGCATTTGCATCTATTAAGGAAAACTCAATTATTAGAAATGAAGATCCAAATGTTGCCTCAATGTGGTTACCTGATTCAGGTGCAACAAGTCATATGACAAAAGATGCTAGTCTTGCAAAAGATTGTCAACAGTTTGAGCATACAGATAAGGTAATGGTGGGAGATGGAACTATGTTGACAATTGAGAAATCTGGCAATGTTCTTCTTGATACAAACTGTTCTCAGTTTCATTTGGATGATGTTTTGTTTGTTCCTAGCATTAAACAGAATCTTCTATCCATTGCTAAGTTCACTAAAGATAACAAAGTTTCTATTGAAATTTTTGAGTGGGTATATGAAATTAAATATGTGAAGACTAAGAAAGTATTGGCATAAGGAAAGATTCAAAACAACTTATATCCAATGGAAGGAATTGCATCTTTTGCTCTTACTGCTACTACAACAAATGATTCTACTCTTTGGCATAGAAGATTGGGGCATACTTCTAAGGTTGTAATGGATAAAATAGCTTCTTCTTCTTCTATTCAGCTTAATTCATCTACTTCTCAGTGTGTATGTGAAGCATGTCAGCTGGGTAAGAATCATAAATTGCCATTCAAATTGTGAATAGGACTACTGTATTCTCCACTACATTTAGTATATTGTGATATCTGGGGACCTGCACCAGTTTCTTCTTCTCTGGGGTTTAGATATTATAAACTTTTTGTGGATGATTACTTAAGATATCATTGGATCTACCCTATGAGAAGTAGAATAGAAAGCTTAACTTGTTTTAAGCATTTTTAAAACACTACTGAGAATGTTCTGTCAACAACTATCAAGTTTTTTCAGTGTGACAATGCTCTTGAATTAGTCAAAGTACAATTAAAATCTTTTCTAGATGAACGTGGAATTGTATACAGGGTATCTTGTCCACATATACATCAACAAAATGGCTTAGCAGAGCGCAAGCACAGACATATTACAGAAATGGGGAATACATTGCCTTTTCAAGCTCATTTACCAAAAGCTTTCTGGTATGATTCTTTTTAAACTGTATCATATATAATTAGCGGGCTACCATCTAAGGTGTTGAAATTAAAATCTCTTTATGAAGTGCTATTTGATACATTACCAGATTACTCCTTCTTAAAAGTTTTTGGATGTTGTTGTTATCCAAATCTGGAGCCTTATAGGCATGATAAGCTAAGTCCAAAATATGTTAAGTGTGTTTTCTTGGGATATAGACTTATTCATAAAGGGTATAAATGTTATGATTTGGAGTCCAAGAAAACATATATTTCTGTGCATGTCAATTTTGATGAAGACTGTTTTCATTTTGAGAAGACTCTGCATACTTCAGATTCTTCAGTTTATTCTCCTAGTAGTTCGCATCAACTTCATTCAGGTAATACTTCTCCACAAGCTCAACCAACAAATTCATTTTTGTCAGATACTTCAAGTGACTCAGATAGTGATACTTCTACAACTGATTTGGGAGAATCTAATTCTGAAAATTCAGACATTGCTGAAGATACTTCTACAGATGCTTCTGTTTCAAAACCAAAACCACTGCCTATGGATTTTGTGGCAAACTGCATTACAAGGTGTCCTTTACACTCAGCTTTTACAGCAAATATAGCTTCTACTTCTGAACCTAAATCTTTTGAAAATGCAAGTAAGAATCCTAAATGTCAAGTGGCAATGAAGAATGAGCATACTGCTCTCATTGAAAATGATACTTGGGAATATGTTCCACCTGATCCTAGTTATAATTTTATGGGATATAAGTGGGTTTATAATGTGAAACTTAATCCTGATGAGTCAGTAGAGAGACATAAATCAAGCCTTATTAAAAAAGGTTATAATCAAATGGATGGAATAGATTTTTGATACTTTTAGTCCTGTTTTGAAAGCTACAACAGTAAGAATTGTGTTAACTCTTGCACTTTCAAGGAATTGGTCTATAAAGTAGCTTAATGTAAGTAATGATTTTCTCCATGGGTTTATCACTGAAGATGTCTATATGCAACAACCACAAGGATTTGTAGATTCTACTAGACCTGATTATGTCTGCAAGTTAAAGAGAAGCTTATATGGTCTTAAGCAAGCTCCAAGAGATTGGTTTGAGAGATTTTGTGGCACATTATTTGAATTTGGCTTCTTCAGATCATCTTGAGATCATTCAATGTTTTTCTATCAGCATGAAGATTCAATGGCAGTCCTTCTTTTGTATATTGATGAAATTATTTTGGTATGTTCCTGTTGATGGTGGTTTTTAGCTTCGGGTTAAAATCGTAAAACCGCACATCTGACATGACGTCATTATGACCATTAACACATTTATTGAATCGATCAGCATGCCTACGTAAGAATTACCAGGGTACCTTTTTTTTTATGTGTCATGTTCCACGACAGAACCCTTAACATTGACCGACGTCATCTATGCCAAACCCTAATTCTCATGCTAACGCGCCAAGGCATGCCAACCATGCCAGCCACATCTCCACGCCATGGCATGCCAACCATGCCAGCCACATCTCCGCGCCAATGCATGCCAACCATGCCAGTCGCACCACTGTGCCAATGGCAAACCATGCCAGCCACGTCTACCATGCCAAGGCATGCTAACCATGTTAGCCTCACCATGAGCCAATGGCATGCCAAACCCTTGGCCCCACAATGCCAAGCCAACCGCACCTTTCCTTGGCCCCAACCATGCTAGCCGCACCATGCGCCAATGTCATGCCAAAACCCTTGGCCCCACCATGCCAAGCCAACCGCGCCTTTTCGTGGCCCCAACTATGCTAGCCGCACCATGCGCCAATGGCATGCCAAACCCTTGGCCCCACCATGCCAAGACAACTGCACCTTGCCTTGGCCCCACCATGCCAAGCCGTCCAGGCCAAACCCTTGGCCCCACGATGCCAAGCCATCCGCGCCATTGGCCTTGGCCCGACCATGTCGGCCTTCCCTATGCGGCTACCAAAACGAAGGCGTGCGACGATCAAAGGCCACCCATCCATCCTATATGCAAATCCTAGTCGTCCAAGGTCGCCAAACAATGCATGGTAACCTTTGGCCCAAAAACCTAGTTTTGGCCACGCCAAACCGCGCCAAGGCATGCCATGCCACATGTGCCAATGGCATGAAAACCACCTTGCCGCGCCATACCATGTCGGCCTTCCCTATGCGGATACTAAAACGAAGGCGTGCGACGATCAACAACCACCCTTCCATACTAGATGCAAATCCTAGCCGTCTAAGGTCGCCAAACAACCCATGGTAACCATTGGCCAAAAACCCTAGTTTTGGCCACGCCAAACCGCGCCAAGGCATGCCATGCCACATGTGCAAATTTCATGCCAACCACCTTGCCGCGCCATACCATGTCGTCCTTCCCTATGCGGCTACCAAAATGAAGGCGTGCAACGATCAACGACCACCCTTCCATCCTAGATGCAAATCCTAGCCGTCCAATGTCGCCAAACAATGCATGGTAACCTTTGGCTCAAAATCCTTGTTTTGGCCACGCCAAACCGCGCCGAGTCATGCCATGCCACATGTGCCAATGGCATGCCAACCACCTTGTCGCGCCATACCATGTCGGCCTTCCCCATGCTCCTAATAAAACGAAGGCATGCGACGATCAACAACCACCCTTCCATCCTAGATGCAAATCCTAGTCGTCCAAGGTCTCTAAATGAAGCATGTTAACCTTTGGCCCAAAACCCTAGTTTCGGCCACGCCAAACCGCGCCAAGGCATGCCATGCCACATGTGCCAATGGCATGCCAATGTGGCCTTCCCCATGCGGCTACCAAAACGAAGGCGTGCGATGATCAACGGCCACCCTTCCACCCTGGATGCAAATCCTAGCCGTCCAAGGTCGCAAAACAACGCATGGTAACCTTTGGCCCAAAACCCTAGTTTTAGCCACACCAAACCGCGCCGAGGCATGCCAACCACCTTGCCGCGCCATACCATGCCGGGCTTCCCCATGCGGCTACCAAAACAAAGGCATGCGACGATCAACGGCCACCCTTCCATCCTAGATGGAAATCCTAGCCGTCCAAGGTCGCCAAACAACGCATGGTAACCTTTGGCCCAAAACCCTAGTTTCGGCCACGCCAAACCGCGCCAAGGCATGCCATGCCACATGTGCCAATGGCATGCCAATGCGGCCTTCCCCATGCGGCTACCAAAACGAAGGCGTGCGACGATCAACGGCCACCCTTCCACTCTAGATGCAAATCCTATTCGTCCAAGGTCGCCAAACAACGCATGGTAACCTTTCGCCCAAAACCCTAGTTTTGGCCACGCCAAACCGAGCCAATGGCATGCCAACCACCTTGTCGTGCCATACCATGCCATCCTTCCCTATGCGGCTACCAAAATGAAGGCCTGCATCAATCAACGGCC
Source organism: Papaver somniferum (assembly GCF_003573695.1). NCBI lineage: Eukaryota > Viridiplantae > Streptophyta > Magnoliopsida > Ranunculales > Papaveraceae > Papaver > Papaver somniferum. The sequence continues at coordinate 65,871,560 of NC_039359.1, forward strand.
ACTTTTTCATCTAAGATGAAGATCTTAGCCGTCCAAGGTTATCAGCTAACGCATGACAACCTTTGGCCCTAGTTTGGTCGCACCTAAGCAGAACCAAAACCCTAACTTTTGGCCGCTCCTAAATTGGGCCATATTAAAGCCATACTGATCATACTTTCATGCCACTGGCTACCAGACGAAAGGTTGCAATAATCAACGGCTACCTTCCTCTTAAGATGCAAAATCTTGACCGTTGAAGGTCACCACCGAGGTGGAAAGTGTCCCAAGGTCAAATTGCCAGACAACAACAACATGCTACATGTTTTCCACGAAAATACTCGAGACATTAACACATGTCACAAACTGGGGTATGCTCATTGGGTATTGTTTTGGCGGTTTACAACATGCGGCGTACACTACGCTCATTTTAAGAAAGTGTCATAAGGATGAGGCGGTTAGTAAATATAGAGAGTAATGGTGAAAAGCTTTCTTTTATGGAACATCAATTCCAAGCGTTACTGTTTACCACCTCCTCCCATTTACTCACCCATTTTCCATTTCTTAATGAGACCAGAGTACGTTTAACTTCGACTTGTATAAATAGGCATTACCTATTTCCACCAAACAATAAGTTCTGGTCATGAGCATACAACACTCATGAAACGTTTGCTAGATTTCCCATCTGTTAGTTTCCCACTTTCTGATACAAGTCACAAAACAACTACTCTTCCAAAATCAACTATTTTGGTCTTCACACTCTCTTCGCTTCCCTCCCCAAAACCAACCCTTCTCCTCATCTTTGTGACCGAAGCAAGTCTGGAACTGCCATTTCTTTGTTTAGCCAGGATTTGTACAGATTGATCTCTCGAATCTAAAGTACTCCCTTGCAGTATGTTGTTTAGGGTTTATACTCGTTTCTCACCCACACACCCGAAATTACCGAAATCAGCAGAAACCGTTTTCACCCTCAAACAATTGGCGACCACAGTGGGAGATCAATCTCTCGGTTCCAATACCAATTTCAGAACACGTTTCTCTAACTCGGGAAGATGGTCGGTTTTAGGGCTGAATCCGTGTTCTCAAGTTCCACTCAGGCGAACGGCAATGCTTCCTCCCCCAACGGAACGCCCAACAACGCAATCGACGAAGGAATTCCAAGGCTGACTGACTTGGTGCGGATTCAGGAGATCCACACCAAGAACATGGGTCTGATGAAAGATGCGATTAACATCATATTGGATTTCCTCATCAACTTAACGGCAGAATCGAACGATTCACTTGCCCCAGAAACTTCAGGACTGGGACTAACATCCCAAACGATCACTCCAAAGTCAACAGCTTCACTACTAACCAGAAACCAGTAGGCCAGGAAGTGGCCTCGCTGGTGGATAATCTATGTGAACTCTTACATCTTTCAAAAGATCAACGGATGGAGACGTTCACTTCCATCAATCGGATAACGTTAAACGCGTCCTTGATTCCTTCACGCTTGGAATGTCAAGAACACCAGAGATGTCCATCAACAATATCACGTTTACCGACGACGACATGATGGTAGAGGAAGGACATAACCGGGCCCCACAAGTCACATCCCGTATCAAGGATATGGAATTCAAAAGGGCTCTCATCGATACGGGAGCATCTTCCAACGTTTCTACCCTCAGGACGCTCAGAACGGCCAGGGTACGGCCGAACGAAGTCGTGAGACATTCCACTATAATGAACGATTTCGAAGGAAACCAAACCAGCACGTATGGGTACGTCAACCTGAATTTATCAGTAGGACCCGTCCAGTCAAAAGTAAGGTTCGAGGTAATCGAAAAGGAGCCAGATTACCACGTGATACTGGTAAGACCATGGATCCACGACAACAGAATCATTCCTTAGACGTATCACCAGTGCTTGAAAACCATGTTAAACGGAGAATTCGTTCGCATCGCCGCATCATTATCTCCCTATGCGCCGATCTATGGCATGGAGATTTTTGAGCCAAAAAAGGGTCTGCATGCCACGACCAACAAGGCTCACCACTCTACACTGCCAAAGTGGACATCCATTGAAGAAAGCGATGGTCCTACACCGCTTCACAGAGAAACCCGGTCTCATATCACCCCTTCGAAAGAGAGACACGCCAGCCTTCACCCGCCAAACCGGAGTGCGACTTGCACCCATACCAAGCGAGCACGGGCTTTTATCATGGGTCATGATGAAAAAGGGAAAACCGTATATCAGCGTCGATGTTAGCAATTAACAGGAGATACTACCGCACAGTCTCTCCGCCCAATGGAACGCAAACGTAGTAATGAGCCGCAAGAGGAAGTACCTGATGCACCACGACAGCTACAAGACGGGACCAACTCTACCATGGACAAACTTGAGGTTGTTAATGTCGGGAGTGAAAAATCTCCGCGACCCACCTCGATCAGCTCAACTCTGTGCGCGGACGAACGCGTAAAGCTGGTAGACCTTCTCAAGGAATATCAAGACGTATTCACATGGACATACGAGGAAATGTCTGGCTTGGACCAGAAGCTAGTCACTCATCATTTACACGTGATACCCAGGTCCAAACCGGTCAAGAAAACCCCGAGACAATTCCGGCACGATGTGGAAGAACAGATTAAGGTAGAGATTCAAAAGCTATTAGCGGCTGGTTTCATCAAACCGATTCACCACCCCACTTGGTTGGGCAACGTAGTTCCGGTAAAAAAGAAGAATGGACAGATCAGGTGTTGGGTCGATGTTAGGGATTTGAACAAATGTTCCCATAAAGATGACTTTCCGCTCCCCAACATTGACATGCTAGTAGACGCCACCAGTGGACATGTCATGTTCTCTTTCATGGATGGATACAACGGATACAACCAGAAAAAGATGTACGAACACGATGCAACCCATGCAAGAATTCTGCGGCAGGTATTCGAAAGATGTCGCGAGTGCAAACTGAATATGAATCCATTGAAGTGTGCTTTTGGTGTCTCTTCGGGCAAGTTCCTAGGTTTCCAGGTGACTGACAAGGGAATTAAAGTTGACCCAGTTAAAATACAAGCCATCCTAACGATGCTACCACCGCGAACCGTGAAAGAACTCCAGAGTTTCATGGGTTAAATAAACTGCATTCGCCGCTTCATACCAGGATTGGCTCAACTTGTTGCTTCGTTTACCCCCTTACTGAAGAAAGGAGCAAGCTTCGTCTGGACCACACTATAACAGGAAGCGTTCCGGAAGATTCAGCAAACATTATCTTCCCCAGCCATCATGAAATCTCCCATACAAGAAAGGCTGCTACACCTCTACACTGCCTTTAGTGACACTGTTGTCGGAGCTCTCCTCGCCCAAGAAGATGGCGAAGGGATTGATCATCCCATCTACTACTTCATTCGGACTTTAAGAGATGCGGAACTCAGATATCCCAAAGCACAAAAGGCGTTCTTAGCTTTGATCCACTCCATCCAGACATTCAGGCATTACCTGCTTTCCAATAAAGTGGTGCTTATATCTAAGTCCGATCCTGTGAAGTTCCTCCTCTCAAAACCGGCCCTAATAGGAAGACCGGCCAAATGGCTCCTCCAAATGTCATAGTTCAACATAACATGCGCTTCCCCGAGAGCCATCAAAGGGCAAGCAGTTTCGGATTTGCTAGCGGCGTTTCCGGGAGAGAATACCATGACGCTACACGAGGACCTCCCTGGAGACTTTCCAGAAATATCTTTCATCCAAGAAGAAACATGGCTACTATTCTTCTACGGCTCCGCTAATCCTAACAACGGTACTAGAGGATCAGGTGTGGTTCTAGTATCCCCGGCTGGTGAAGTATTCTCGCACTCCTTCAATCTAGACTTCCCCTGCACTAACAATTCAGCAGAATATGAAGCCTTTCTCATCGGACTGTCCTTGGCTAAACGAGCTGGATCCACACGTCTGGAAATAAGAGGGGATTCTAAATTACTTGTCAACCAAGTGAACGGGGTATACGCACTGAAGGAAGTAACCTTGGCCCCATACAGATCCAAGGCACAAAAACTGCTAAACTGCTTCGCCGACGCGACCATAACGCATATTGGGCGCAGCGGCAACCAACACGCTGATTTCCTAGCCACGCTAGCATCAAAACTGCAATTTGAAGGTTTTGAGGAAACCCTGACAGTGAAGACACGAACCGTGGCTTCATCATGGCTTTCACAACCCAAAGAGGATGAAGCTGGTGACTGGAGAACACCAATTATCCGAGAGCTTAAAACCTCACTTTTCCAGGGAAAGGTCAGTCTCAAAACCTTACAAAATTTCTTTATGATCCGAGGGGTGCTATATCATTGAAATCCAGACGGTTCCTTTTCAATATGTCTTGGAGAGGGAGAAGCACAACAAAAACTCAACCGCGTCCATGAAAAAATCTGCGGGAAAACATTAGTGGTAACACTCTATCGTCGTTTGCAACGCCTTGGCTACTACTGGCCAGAATTGGAGGCTCAATCTCGATTACTTCAAAGAACCTGTTCCAACTGTCAAGCGCCACCATATCAATTAGAAGTTTTCAATATCGGTCACGCTGGGGACTGGTAGGAGCCATATATCAGTTACCTTCGCGACAACATACTCCCCACCAATAGGAAGGATGCATCCAAAATAAAACAAAAGTCCGAGAGATTTGTATTCCATGAAGGAATATTATATCGTAAGAGCTTTGGAGGAAGTTTGCTACGACGTTTGAACGAATCAGAAATCCCAATCATGCTGAAAGAGATGCATGAAGGCGAACGCCAAGGAAAACAGAAATTATTTTTTCAGATACACGAGAAATACTACTGGCCAACCATGGAGGATGATGCAGCTGTTTTCGTCCAGAGATGCAAAAAATGCCAAATTCACGGAAACCTTATCCATGTACCGTCGACTCCCCTGCATTCAATAAGCAGTCCTTGGCCCTTTCATAGCTGGGGACTCGATATCATTGGAAAGATCAATCCACCGTCCTCAAAACATCACGAGTACATAATAACAGCAACCGAATATTTCACCAAGTGGGTCGAATCCATAACTTTACGAGGGACGAATGGAACCACAATCGCGGCATTCATTAAGGAGTACATTATCTTCCGATTTGGCATGCCTAAACATATCATCACCGAAAACGGCACTCCTTTCGCAACAAGCAAGTACGGGAGTTACTCGAAGAATATAGAATTAAGCAAGTTTTCTCCACCGTGTACTACCCCCAAGGGAATGGACAGGCTGAAAGCACCAAAAAAACTATGATCCGAATCCTCAGTCGGATAGTGCATGATAATCCTCGGACATGGCATGAGCAATTGCCAATAGCGCTCTGGGCGTACCGGACATCACCAAGAAGTTCCACCGGGTCCTCTCCCTACTCCCTTGTTTACGGCACAGACGCCATCCTCCCAGCAGAAGTTAAAATCCCATCGGCTAGGATGCCGAAGCATTGAGTGCCAGAGTCGCAGAATTGGACAATGTAGATTCCAGAAGATCCAAGGCGGAAGAACACGCACAAGCATACATAAATAGGGTTTCCAGAGCATATAACAAAACCGTGAAGACTCGGTTTTTTGAAGTGGGAGATTTGGTACTGAAGACTGCCAAAGACATTCAGCAGGACGCGTCCGCACTAAAATTCTCCGCAAAGTGGGAAGGGCCTTATATAGTCACGAAAGCGTACAACGGTGGGTACTACAAGGTCATTAAAGAAGACGGATGAAAACTGGAAGCAGTCATCAACGGAAAGTGTCTTATGGCATACTACGCCTGACCACCACCTCGCACCCCGCCGTATCACAAACACGGATAGCCACGCATCTTTCCACTTTTCTTCCACATCTCAAATATCAAGTTTCTTTTCCTTTGTTTGATTGAATTAAATCAATAAAATTCTCTTATTCTTTCAAAAAAATACAAAAAAAAAAGAGAGGGCAAAAACATGCTTAAAACCCAGAAACAAACCAAACATCTCACAACCAAAAAACTCATAAAATCCCATCCAACATATTATAATCCCTCGAAAGCATCATCCCTAACCGGCTTTGATACCTTTCAGTCCTACTCTTCAAGTTCCGGATTGACTTTTCCACCTTATGTGACTCCATGGCCAGAGCTTTCTCCTCTTCCAGAATAGTTTTCGTAGCAGGGACCACGCCAGCAAGAATACCGACTCTGTCGACTTTCACAATATCAAGACGATGTCGCAACCAATTAACGTTGAACTTCAGAGATTCACAGGTAGACACCATGTTCTCCCACTTTTGAATAGTTGATTCTGCGACAGCACGGATAGACATACTCTCCATTTCGGCGACCATCGGAAAAATACAATTCTTTATGGAAACTAAAGCGGACGAACAATATTGCACCACGCTCCTGGTGGAGATGTGGCTATATATCCTCCATATCTTTTTATAAAGAGTCACGAATTCTTTCCGCACCAGAAACCCACCGACGTTCTGGTAGTTAGAGGGAAGACACCTCATGTTGGTTCCGAACGACAAACCTGCATTGGGATACTCATGACAAGAAATTCCTAAGTCGGCGTACTCCAGATCTGCAGCAGCTGGTGGGATCGGGCTTGAAGGAAAAGAGGTAACAAAATCATCTTCATCAATGATGGTAACACACGCTCCGACAGGATATCTCTACACAAAAGAAAACTTTTGTCATTCATCGGAAAACAATGAAACACCTGTTGATCAATAAAAACATACCGGTATAATCTTCTTGACTCGAATGACCCGGATGGGGGAATTGTTGCAAGAGTCAGGCCTCATGTGTTTTACTGGAGAATCTAGCTGGCTCGAGGATGATTCACTTCTGATCGACATGATGAAGAGAGGTGGACTCAACAAGAGGAAATCTTTGTTGTAAAACTGGGAAGACGGTGCAACTTCACCGGCATAAATACTGTGGAAACCCTAAAGGAACAAAGAGAAACACATACTGAATAAGCGGAACGTGATTACATCACGACCGGGAAATCAGCCTCAAACGAAACCCCTCATCAAAAACCCTAATGAAAGCCAAACGAGACAGGGTGGCGTGATACTTTGACATTTGAATGGGGAAAGGACTTCCTATTCGAGTCAAGTAAGGAAAAGAGGCAATCGGGCCCGCAAAGATAAATCACCACCATGCAAAGCCGAACCTTGTCATGCCTTCCACCACCGTCCGTGCATGCTTTGCCTCACCAAACCGTGTCATGCCTTGCACCACCGTCCGCGACGTGACTTGCCGCGCCAACACCAACAAACTCGCCAAGCCAGCGTCACGATGTTCCCTAACCCGGCCAAGGTGATGCATGGCCATACTAAGCCGAATATTTTCATCTCACCACTCCATGGTCTGCACTACCAGTACAATTTAAGCAAGGCCGCCAACACGGGAGGCACAAACTCTCTTTACCTCTCGAAAAAGTTTAGTCGGACCTTCCTGACAATATTTTCACGACTTGTTGTTTCGATTTTTGTCCTAGCCTGTCACCATCTTATGCTTACCTCGCAACGATGCTCCCGTTCCGAGTTAAGCAGGGGACTTAATGTTGATGATGGTTTTTAGCTTAGGGTTAAAATCGTAAAACCGCACATCTGACATGACGTCACTATGACCATAGCACATTTATTGAATCGATCAGCATGCCTACGTAAGAATTACCAGGGTACCTTTTTTTTATGTGTCATGTTCCACGGAAGAACCCTTAACATTGACCGACGTCATCTATGCCAAACCTTAATTCTCAAGCTACCGCGCCAAGACATGCCATTCATGCCAGCCGCACCACTGTGCCAATTGAAAACCACGCCAGCCACATCTCCGCGCCAAGGCATGGCAACCATGCCATCCGCACCACTGTGCCAATGGCAAACCATGCCAGCCAAATCTCCACGCCAAGGCATGCCAACCATGCCAGCCAAATCTCCACGCCAAGGCATGCCAACCATGTCAGCCGCACCAATGTGCCAATGGCAAACCATGCCAGCAACGTCTATCGTGCCAAGTCATCCCAACCATGCTAGCCTCACCATGCGCCAATGGCATGCCAAACCTTTGTCCCCACCATGCCAAGCCAACCGAACCTTGCCTTGGCCCCAACCATGCTAGCCGCGCTATGCGCCAATGGCATGCCAAACCCTTGGCCCCACCATGCCAAGACAACCGCGCCTTGCCTTGGCCCCAACAATGCTATCCGCACCATGCGCCAATGGCATGCCAAACCCTTAGCCCCGTCATGCCAAGCCAACCGCACCTTGCCTTGGCCCCACCATGCCAATCCGTCCATGCCAAACCCTTGGCCCCACTATGCCAAGCAATCCGCGGCCTTGGCCCCACTATGTCGGCCTTCCTTATGCGGCTACCAAAAGGAAGGCGTGCGACGATCAACGGCCACCCTTACATCCTAGATGCAAATCCTAGCCGTCCAAGGTCGCCAAACAACGCATGGTAACCTTTGTCCCAAAACCCTAGTTTTGGCCACGCCAAACCGCGCCAAGGAATGCCATGCCACATGTTCCAATGGCATGCCAACCACCTTGCCGCGCCATACCATTCCGGCCTTCCCTATGCGTCTACCAAAACGAAGGCGTGCGAAGATCAACGGACACCTTTCCATCCTAGATGCAAATCCTAGCCGTCCAAGGTCGCCAAATAACGCATGGTAACCTTTGGCCCAAAACCCTAGTTTTGGCCACGCCAACCGCGTCGACGCATGACATTCCACATGTGCCAATGGCATTCCAACCACCTTGTCGCGCCATACCATGCCGGCCTTCCTCATGCGGCTACCAAAATGAAGCCATGCGACGATCAACGGCCACCCTTCCATCGTAGATGCAAATCCTAGTCGTCCAAGGTCGCCAAACAACACATGGTAACCTTTGGCCCAAAACCCTAGTTTCGGCCATGCCAAACCGCGCCAAGGCATGACATGCCACATGTGCCAATGGCATGCCAACCACCTTTCCGCGCCATACCATGCCGACCTTCCCCATGCGGTTACCAAAACGAAGGCGTGCGACGATCAACGGCCACCCTACCACCCTAGATGCAAATCCTAGCCATCCAAGGTCGCCAAACAACGCATGGTAACCTTTGGCCCAAACCTTAGTTTTGGCCACCCCAAACCGCGCCAAGGAATGTCATGCCACATGTGCCAATGGCATCCCAACCACCTTGTCGCGCCATACCATGCCAGCCTTCCCTATGCGGCTACCAAAACGAAGGCCTGGTCGTAGTTTGGTCGCGCATAAACAAAACCAAAACCCTAACTTTTGGCCGCGCCTAAACTGGGCCAAATTAAATCCACACTGATCATACTTTCATGCCACTGGATACTAAACGAAAGGTTACAATAATCAACGACTACCTTCCTCTTAAGATGCAAAATCTCGACCGTTGAAGGTGACCACCGAGGCGGAAAGTCTCCCAAGCTCAAATTTCCAAACAACAAGAACATGCTACATATTTTCCACGAAAACACTCGAGACATCAACACATGTCACAAACTGGGGGATGCTCATTGGGTATTTGTTTGGCGGTTTACAGAGTCCGGCGTACACTACGCTCATTTTAAGAAAGTGTCATAAGGATGAGGCGGTTAGTAAATACAGAGAGTAATGGTGAAACGCTTTCTTTTATGGAACATCAATTCCAAGCGTTACCAATTACCACCTCTTCCCATTTACTCACCCGTTTTCCATTTCTTAATGAAACCAAAGTACGTTTCACTTCGACTTGTACAAATAGGCATTACCTATTTCCACCGAACAACAAGTTCTGGTCAGGAGCATACAACACTCAGAAAACGTTTGCTAGCTTTCCCATATGTTAGCTTCACACTTTCTGATACAAGTCACAAAACAACTACTCTTCCAGAATCAGCTGTTCTAGTGTCAACACTCTCTTCGCTTCCCTCCCCAAAACCAACCCTTCTCCTCCTCTTTGTGACCGAAGCAAGTATGGAACGACCATTTCTTGGTTTATGCCGGATTTGTACAGATTGATCTCTCGAATATAAAGTACTCCCTTGCAGTACATTGTTTAGGGTTTAGACTCGTTTCTCACCCACACACCCGAAATTACCGAAATCAGCAGAAACTGTTTTCACCCACAAAAAGTTCCTCAGATGACTTATCTGTCACAATCATTTCTTATCTTCAAAATGTGTATCCAATGAAAGATTTAGGTACACTGCATTACATCTTAGGCATTGAGGCAACTTTTCAAGACAATTCTAAGAAGCTGTTACTTACTCAGAAGAAGTACATATTGCATATGCCTCAAAAATTTGATATGTTGCTTTGCAAACCTTCTAAGATACCAGTAGCTCATGGTCCCAGATTGTCCATCTCCACTGGTATTCTACTCACGGATGCAAAGACATACAGAAGCATAGTTGGAGGTCTACAATATCTTACAATGACTAGGCTTGATATATGTTTTGCAGTGAATTATATTTCACAATTCATGCATGCTCCTATAAGTGAACATTTGCTTCTAGTCAAAAGGATTCTGAGATACTTAAAGGGAACCATTGGTTCTGGTATTATGCTTTCTGCAAGAGATATATCTTCTATTACAGCTTTACTGACTCAGATTGGGCCGGATGTCCAGATACAAGAAGATCAACATTAGGTTTTTTTGTTTTTCTTGGCTCTTCAATTGTTTCTTGGTCTTCAAAGAAACAACCCACTATTTCTAAATCTTCTGCAGAGGCTGAGTACAAATCTATGGCTGTTGTTGCTGCTGAGGTTGTTTGGATATCGTTTATGCTTACTGAACTTGGTGTTTCCTTAAATGAGCCATTCACTTTGTTATGTGATAATACATCTGCAAATAGTCTTGCCTGCAATCCTGTTTTCCATGCAAGGACTAAGCATGTTGAGATTGATTACCATTTTATAAGAGAACTGGTTAACTCTTCTTTCCTCAAGATATGTTACACACCATCCTCTGAGCAGATTGCAGATGTGTTCACAAAAGGACTGGTCCATGGAGTGTTTCTTTCTCTGGCTAGCAAACTGATGGAGTTCTCTCACTATCATCTTGAGGGGGACTGTGAGAATATGTAAATGTGTATTACACACATTTTACTGTCGTAGTCATTACAGTTTACTGTCCTAATCATTACAGCTGTATTAATTGTTTAACAGAAACTGTCTGTAACAGCCTCTAATAGTTTCTGTTATACTCTTTTCTTGTTTTTCAGACTTTGCATGGCTTTAATTCTTTCTTATCAAATCTTAATAAAACTGATCATCTCTTTCAACAATTCTATCAGCTTAATTAGTGGATAAAATTCTGATCAATTTGCAGAAAAATCGATTGAGAGGATAAAAAAACACACCATACAACATTAAAATGCCACAAACTAGGAGCTTAATACAATACATCAAAGGAACATGACCAACATCAACTGCATACAGAGGAAAGGCAGTGAAAACAAGATCTCTAAACAAAACCATTAATGACTTGATTAAAAACCATTGTAACTGATCCTCGGTCGATGTATGATGATTACACACGAGGAACTATACGTGCTTGGAGTGGCGTCTTCATCAACAAAACAAAACCAAGTTGATCGCTCATATCCGGAAGTACTCCATCAGAAACGCAAGACCATTCAAAAGCATTAACAAGATTAGCAAGAGAGAAACTGAACTGAAGTTTACCCAATTCCATTCCTGCACAAATTCTCATACCTGCACTAAATGGTAGTAGTGACTGTTCCATTGCTTTTCCATTAACAACATCTTGAGTTTGTAAAAATCTTTCTGGCATAAATTTGAATGGTTCTTTCCAGACTTTCTCATTATGGTGTAATGCATATATGTTAACCATAACCCTGGTGCCTTGATCAATTTTGTTCCCCTTTAGCGAAGTGTCTCTACAAGCTTTATGTGGTATAGCTAATGGTGCAATTGGTTTCATTCTCATTGTTTCTTTAAGAACAGCTTGTAGATACTGCAACTTGTTTAAATCTTCAACTTTCACGATTTCGCAATCGTTCTTGGCCGTAAGATTCTTAAGTTCTTGATAAAGTTTATCTTGCACAACTGGTTCGCGGATTAAAAATGCGAGTGCCCATGCAGTAGTCAAAGAAGTACTATCAACACCCAAAAGATAAGCTTCAAATATCGCGAATATGATCACTTCTTCGTCATATTTCTGCGAATTGAGAAAATGCAAATAAGTATTAGTAGGAGGATTCAGTGATAAAAATGGTCGTACCAACTTTTTTACTCTTTGATTTGCTTCTTCGACGTCTCTAACAGCTTTCTTATGACTTGGTAAGTATTTCGCGTAGTAAAATGCCTCGGCAAGCTGAGCATAACCACTAACACGGATCAACTCTTCAATAGCATGATGCATATCATCAACATATTTATCATCATCGAAATCCTGGCCAAAAATCAATCGACTAATTAATCTTAATGTCGCCTTCTTAAGATGATCAATCGGTTTGACAATTCCATTATTGCTCGCAGCTTCTTTTTTCAAACTTTGAATCATTTTGGTAATATCTTTTTCCTGAAATTGACTTTGTGCAGCTAAATTATGAGGAGATAGCGCCACATTTTGAAGACCTTTTCGAAGATTAGACCAGCCAGGACCAGAATCAGAAGTAGAAATAGTTTTCCAATCAGCAGAAATAATCTTAGTGATTTCTGGCATATCACGAGCCGAATAATCCGAAGATTTGTTAACAAGTACTTCCCATGCTCGATCAATATCCGAAACGACAATAACTGGTCTCCAACTTCCGATCCATATCGTCATAACGTTGCCATGAATTTTGGCAAGGTTATGTAAGACAACTTGAAGAGCTGTACCTCCAAGAACATGCATGTTGCCAATAATTGGTAACGTTTTTGGCCCTGTTGGCCATACCATTGTCGATGATTTTTTTCTTTTGAATACCATTAGCATGGTAATGATTGTTATTACTACTAGAGTGGAAGTAGTCAGAATCCATGGATTGCTGAAGATGGTTTTCTCCATTTTTGATATTGGTTACAAATGTTTTTTTCGCAGTGAAGAATATAGAGAAGCATCACTTCTATTTATAGTATCGTGATAACTAGTAAGAATGATAATAAAAAATTATCTTCTTCTTCTTTTTGTTTGTTTTTGACAAATTTATTCTTTTTTATTTGTATGAGATTTCGTAGACCCAATTAGTGACCTACAACCTTTTAAGACTGATATTTTGATCTTATAGCATTCTTAACGACCACTAATTTATATTCTCATTGTTTGGATTCTGGACCATTTTGGCATTTGGTGTCAAGAAAATACGATGGCAATGCTCAAGTGATTGGAATAATTCTTACCCTCAACAAAATGCTGCTTCACTTATTTTGTGACTGAAACCTCAGTTTGCAACAACTTGACAAGCAAAATATGTATTGCGGATTCGCAGAGTAAAAACATGCATGAAAAATATTTTTCATTTTCATCTGCCGTTTTTAATTTTATTTATTTGTTAATTTTATTTTTGATTGATAGAGCAAGAGAGATTATAACCGTTTATTGAATTTTCAGTGATTCAACACGTATACAAGTTACAAATCTCATGAATACATTTGTTAGCAATTTTAGTATCATGTTGTGTAAAGCACCATTTCAGACTCAGTCTTTCAGGAAAGGTAATACTGTCATTTGTTTTTTAATTTAGGCTAAACTGTTGAAAATATAGAGGGAGTAACTTATTTAGCAGCGAGAAGCATAGGCATGTCCATATCTATTAATTTTGTTTCATGAACATTGATTTAAAAGCATTACACAGTGAAATCGTTCTTTTTCTATAATATTTCAGTTTTTTTCCATTTCAGTTTTCTTCCAACTTGACTTCAAGAAAGAAAAGCGGGCACACTCAAAGACTTAAACTTCAAACGTCAGTTGACTCAGTTTTCTTCGATCCCAGCCAGCATAATGCTCGTGCAGCGGTTTGTAAAACGTGAGAAGGGAGCTCGTGGGATTGGCTGGTCAAAGCTCGTGGGATGGGATGAAAATTTATCTTAGGAGAGTCCTCATTTATGACTATATATGCATGGTCAATTTTCCAGCTACTTAGTTTGACCAGAGAGTATAATGCACAATATTTTAATCACTCACTCCCACTGGTTAATACTGAAAAATGACATGAAAACTAAAAACAAATTTAGTGTCAAACAACAATATCTACTTGAAAAATGCAAGAATGGCGCCACCCACTCCAAGTTAATTTGTAGTGGTTACTGCGTCAAAATCTCTTTGTGATGCTTGGGTGACAAATGCACTTACCGGTTAGCCTTTTGTTATACATACATCTCTTGCAAGATTTCATTTTCATTACCCATTTGGTAATTGGTAATCGAAAGTTCTGTCCATGTCAGTGAAAGCACAACAATTGGACTCTCTATTCAATCCGTTTGAGAAATTATACCGGGGTACAGACAAAAAGTGTGTGCGAATTGTGAAATGTTATCCACACTTGCTACTTTCTATGTCAGCCGAAGTAATCAACAACGATTATTTTGTAAAGGGTAAATTTTAGTTTGGACTCTAAAATATTTTTTATGTTTTTCCTCTCAAGTGTTCCATAAGTCTAACGGCTTCTCCCCATTTCATAGAGTCAGATTATGGAGCGCAGTTGCGGAGCCAATGTTGGGGTAATAAAAATTAACCTGTGCCAATACATTAGAAAAAACTTAGATGAAAAATAAAAAATATAGTCAAAATTAAGAAGAACGAAATGTGTGTCCTCCTAAATATTTCATCTCCATGTATTAGAAAATTTATCTATAAACAAAATTAAGTTAAATGTTTTTGTGATTTCTTTTCAATGCACGTCATTCATTCGTATAATCATCATTCATTTTGTTGCGAAGCGTACTTTTATGATACGCATAACTAGAAATGATACCTTCGTTGTTTCAAAATAAATAAATTTCTTGTTCAATTTTAGTAAAAGAGAAATAAAAAGGAAAAAAAAGGGGTTTAAGGAGACCCCAATCTACAAACAAAAAAAAGAAAAAGAAAAAAAAGGTTAAAATTAAATAGGAACGGTGGACACACAAAACTACCTAGGTTTAATGTAACCCGTTCCCATGGCATCCTCATTTACAACCTGCTACATTCTCTCCGAGAAGGTCCTTGGATAAATTTCCACAAACTCTCTATTTGGGTAAATGCTGGCAAGCATGTCAGCTGCTCGATTGGTTTCCCTGTAAGAGTGGTGAACGATGCTATTTGGTACCCTCGCTCGAAAACGCTTGATTGACTCCCAAACATGATGGCACTGTCAAGGAAGCTTTGGGTTACGGCTATAGCAGTTATTGAGTCTGACCTGAGAGACACTTTGGTGATTATTGCTAACTTGAGTCCAGCTTCCACTCTTTGTAGCTTGTGTTTTGTGATGGAAGAAGGCTCGGAATTGCCAGAAAAAGCGTCCAAATTAATGGGTGCCATTTTTATCCCTGATAATGGCTCCACAACCTGCAGCAGTATCAGTGAGAGATCCATCCAGGGGCGGAACCACCCTTGGACTAGGGCTTGCTTAAGCCAGCCCTAACAAGACACAAAGACATTTTTTTCATAGCTCTTTTTTAGTTGGGCCATAATGTGTGTATAAATTTTAGGAAAATTTGTTGTTTGGTCCTAGGCCCATATAGTTATTTATAGTAGGGTCCAACCGGATTTTTTTTTATCTGGAGGTCCAAAATTAATTAAAACATGGAAATGTCCATAATGCCCATTACTACCAAACGTGTGTGTCTACACTGCTTACAAATTTGAGTACATATCTGGTACACTGCTTAAAAATTCGAGTACATATTTGCTACACTGCTTACAAATTTGAGTACATATCTGTCGCACTGCTTAGAAATCTGAGTACATATCTGTCGTATTGCTTACAAATACGATTATATATCTGAATGCTTACAAATTCGAGTACATATTTGCTGCACTGCTTCCAGGTAGAGTACAAATCTGTAAGAATCAATGATAAATAAATTAGAAAACGTGTTACATCACATACATTGTGATGATGATAATTTTTCTTCGACTGTATTGCCATGCTTCTGGGGGCAAAGCAAGGATCTTCTATTATCGTTTTCTTCTTAACTGCATATAGATTGACTCGCTTTACGTACTGCTAGTGTCAATGCCTGTAGACACACAAAAATTAAAACGTTCATCATAGGAGCCATAACTTATGCCCAAACATACAGAGTCTAATTTGAGGAACCATACAAACCAATGCAAATAAAACTCATAATGCACGACAAATGGTCTCCACCAATAAATCCAGAATTTAATGAACCTGAAAAACTGTGGGCTGCACGGTGATATTACTGACTGAGCCATCCTGCTCTTTCACGGTCTCCACCAATAAATCCTGCAGAAATACATCGAAGTCTGGTCAACAAAAGCAGCAATCTCATAGAAATCCAGTCATAACATAACTGAAAAACTATATTACTTCTGCTGAAATAAGTCGTGCAACTATGTTTTTTGTTTCTGCTAGTTTCTTACAGTTATTCGACAACCAAAAAACTAAACTAGAAGCACATAATTGGCATTCTTGATGCCCCTGCCATTAGTCCAAAGCATCTAATACACAAACACTTAATACATTAAGAAAAAGAAAAAAAACATTAGTATCAACAATGAGAAGACATTTACAGCATAAGCTGCGCTTTACCCCGAAGCTAACATTAGTCGTTTTCCTCAATCATAGCCATAAAGAATTTAAAAGGGGTGTAATTAAATTCAAATTACCATGGGAGGTTATAAATGATTTTACCTGTCGATTGTTACCACATAATGAGAAATTTTTTATCAACAGTAGCTTAATCAAATCTAAGAAGAGCCGAATCTGAAACGCAGGAAACATTAATTTAGCATCTAAAATAAAAATGGTTCTAAGCAAGCACAGGGATTGCAATTCGGTGGATCAATGAAGGAACCCCAACCTTGAGTGTTACTGAGAAAAGTGCACATATGTTCCAACAACGAAGTTCTCTGTGTCACATTTGTTATGCAACTCAGATATGCGCACATATTAATAAATTTAATCTGCTTGCAAGGCTCTATTATTGTCATGGAAATATATACTCGATAGGATAATAAAATAGCAAAACCCAAACTCCTGAATCAGCTAATATCAATATAGAAGACAATGGTCATCGAAAAAATCAATTAATGTTCCACTGAAGAAGAATTCTTTTCAAAGACATCTAAATCAATTCCTGAGTTCTATACCATGTCTCCAATTTATGCTCATTTCCTAAGCTTTATCAAAACCATTGTTTCATCTGATGTGTTCAACTTAGTCAGCATTAACAACTGTCCAGATGATAAATAAGAAAGTTAAGTTAACATATTAACTGAACCAAACCTGTGAGAGCAATCATTCTACACCGGAAAATCCCTATTATTGTGGCGATTTTTCAATAGCATTTTTCTCATCTTTGGTCGACTCTTCCTGCAAAGGAAAAATAAAGAAATGGTTAACCATTAGTTGTATATAGAGTTGATAAAAAAAAAGATCAACATTGGTGTCAGGGAGAACAGACTGGAGCTAAAATGCATTCTTAAAAACGACAATCGTTGCAAGATAGGAATATTCTTTGATAGTAATTAACTTAAGGTTAGTTATTTGTATACACGACTCATGGAGACTGTATTGGCTAATGCAACTCCATAGCAGTTGGGGCTTTAGTTCAATATTAACAACTCAACACCATAGTACCAACTCCATATGCTCATCATCAACAGCCGGTTGTCTCCCAGCCAACTTTTATGTCATTTGATACATATGGTTGAGAAGCAATACCAAAAGGCAGTACCAATGGAGTAACGGTGGTTTTGAGCAGCAAAAACAACACACGGCAAAAGGAAACACCAATGAAAGCCTATTCTACACAGTAATCTACTTTTCATGGATTTCATAGGTACATCAGCGGGAGAAAAAGAAGCAATACCAAAAGGAGGGAAATTAAACCATGGTTGTACCTGCAAAATGGCGAGTACAAACCTGTATATGAATACGTACCGCGTAAAACACATCAACAAAACTAGAATCTATTTCAGTACTTCACACACGTACTGAATCAAACACAACAAAAAGCACTTACTATCACTATGTGACATATGTACTAAAGATTCTTGAATTACAAATCAACTGCATGACAAGAATAGCTGACAGATCTATGAAAATAAGAGAATCGAAAGACATATTACCGTATTTAACATACTTACTAAAGGATAAGACTAAAAAGGTGACAAAACTATGAATCAAACACAACAAAGAGCACTTCATATCAGTATCTGACATATGTACTTGTGGATAATAACATCTGAATCTACAAACAAGCGTGGTTTTGAAGCGAAAAACAAAAAGGTAATCAAATTAAGGAAGTTCTTTTCAGTATTCCATATATGTACCTATGATTCATAAGTAAAAATCAACTGCATGTCAAAAAAAACTTATAAATCTACAAATACAACAAAATCCAAACAGTTATATCTCAGTATTGCATATATGTACTTCTAGATCAAGCAAAAAAAAATTAAAAAACTATAAATACAACAAAATTAAAGCAATTTTTATCAGTATTCCATATATGTACTGCTGATCCAAACAATTTGTAACAACAAACAAGCATGATCTGAACTATTTTCATCAAAAACTACCAGTACATCATATATGTATTGATGGTTCATAAAGAAAAACAAAGTGAAAAAAATCTAAAACTAACAAAAATAAACTAGTATAGGCAAATCTCATAACGAAATAAACAAAAAATGTGAGGATCCATCTAGATCTGACCTATTTTCACGAGAATAAACTAATCAAGCATGGAGATCGAAAAATCAAACATCAAAAAGGACCATATATATGTACAGATCGAAAAAATCACCAAACAATGCAAGATCAAGAAAAAGAAAAATAAAATAGGTTCCCATTCATATCATCACCATCATCATTCCCAATATTTCCAATCATTCAGATTGTGTCCAGCACACAATACAACAATAATTTGATTGATGATGATAATTTCTTCCTAAATCTCATCAAATATAAAAATCTTTTTTGCTGAATACCTGGGGCTTAACTTGATTCATGTCTATGAACGCGAATTGAAACAGAAATGAGTTAAAGAGTGTGAGAGAACTTACACCGGAGTGAATCCCAGGGCGATTGATAGTACTCTTGAAAGTAGTGAAAAGAGAGATACAACAGATCAAAAGAACAATGAGTGCAACAGATAATCGTTCTAATAATCCACGAAGTCTCCGGAGTTGTTTAAGCTGTCGATTTCCTCTCCTTTCAAACACATCTCCTTCCCTGAAAAACAAGCAAATACTCAGATGAGATGAGATCAGATCTAATGAGTACTAGAATTATCCTAATACAAAAAACTAGAAATTAAAGAATGAAGAAAATGAATGAAGAAAAAACAAGATTTCCCGCATCAGTAGAGAAGAGGAGAGGGAGAGGGGGAAAGAGAGAGAGAGAGAAACTGAATCTGAGAAGAAAAAGAATATGGAGAGAAATTGGCTTATGTTTCTGTTATTTATAGTAAATGTCATTTTGGGAATTCTAAAAATGCACGTAATATTTACACACGTGTGCAGGACCTGGGCTTAAAAAATTAGATCCATTTTTCTCTTTTCTTTTAATTATGGACCTACCGTTACTGGGCTTTAGTGGGTGGACCTGCCACTAACTAAGAACACTAGAATAGTACCTATTGGTAATTCCTAGTAAATTTTACCCTTAAATCAGCCCAAGAAAAGAGTCAAGTCCTCCCCATAACCAAAGTCTAGTTCCGCCACTGGATCCATCGGTATTAATAGCCACTTTGTCATCTGCATGCTTCTTCGAATAGCATTATATTAGGGCAGTCTATATGAATCTTGCATCACGGTTTCAAGTATTGGCAATTGAAGCTCGCATTTTCAACTCCGAAAAATGGGTCATTTATCCAAATATTTTTAAAACATGGTTCAAATGGACGAGTAAAAATTAGTATGGGTGAAATTAATACTAAAACAATAGCAAGGATGAAACTGGATGCATCCTGATGTAAATTAAAAATAAAAATAAATATTTGAAAATGGGTAGGATGAAACTGTTTACATCCTGGCTATTTTTACATTTTTGTCCATTAAACAATATCAAAATCTAAATGTCCTTTTCACCCAGGAATTATTGATTTTGGTCTTTTTAACCAATTTTGTGTTTCAAGCTCTATGAGAAATAGAGTCCGAGGTTCGAAATTCTAAATATGAATGGTAATTGAGTCATCCGTTAACTAATCAGCCAATTCTTTATATAAAAATAGAGTTTTTTTAAGCGACGTGGTTAACCGGAGCTTCTGGTTGATTCTGGCCCCACCATTCTAAATTTCAGCCAATAGAATTCCAGGAAAATTATTTGGACCCACGAAATATTATTCGACCAATCACAATTTCTTAAAATTACTAAATGTTATTTAATCTAAGAAACAAATATAAGCAAATAAAACATTACCAAAATAAAATAAAATAAAATGTTTCATCATGATTTTATCATAAAATTAAATCAAAATTAAAATAATCATCAATCATATGATTAAAAAAATAATCATAAGAAAAAATAAAAAAAAAACAGTATCCAATGTCCATTTACAGTTTTTGTAATAAAATCCTCTTAATTACATCTCCAAACTATGGGTAAAAGAAAAATGCTTGCAATTACACTTTCTGTTGGTATTAAATACCTAAACAAAATCATAAACAAGAACCTGAATAAAATAAAAAATAATTTACATCGGCGATTAAAAGAAAATACCTGATTTGAGGGAGTCATGCGCGCATAGAGTGAAGGGTTTGTTAATCCTGTACAAATAAAAATAATACAAAACCATTAGGAGTATGAATTCCAAAAAGAAGAAAAAAACGATCAGCAACAAAAAGAAGAAAAAAAAATCATTAGGAGTGCTTTCCAAAGAAAAAAAAAATCGTTATCATTAACAAAAAGAAAAAAAATGGGAATATAATTCTGAAAGATACCAAAATAAATATGGATATCAAAATAACAAGGAACAAAATGATTTCCAAAGAGAAAAAAATCGTTATCATTAACAAAAGTAAAATAAAAATGGGAATATAATTTTGAAAGATACCAGAATAAATATGGATATCAAAATAACAAGGAAGAAAATGATTTCCAAAGAAAAAAAAAAACGTTATCATAAAAAAAAAATGGGAATATAATTTTGAAAGATACCAAAATAACAAGGAACAAAATATCGGAATATGATATTGAAATAAATGTGGATATCAAAATAGAATGATACGTATGTTATTTCCTAAGAAGAAGTTTTTTTTCCGGAATTTTTTGGGTCCATGCGCATATGCGAAAATCCCATTTTTTTTTTCCTGGGGTTTTTTTGCATTCAATATGGAAACTCACGGTCATTGATTGATTTATTGGTTTATTTGATTCTAGGAAACAAGTTTATTTTTATGATCGTAGATTCCATGCTACATCACGGTAAGAAACTCAACACTTTTGAAATCATGATGAACCCATTGTTTTTTATTGTGTTTTCTTGCGATGAAAGTCTTCATTCTTTCATTGATTTGATTTCAGAAATAGGTTTATATTTTGGATCGTCAACTCCAAGTTGCATCACGGTGAGAAAACCTGATCACTTTTGATCTACTATTCGTAATATCGCAAATTGATTATGTATATGTATCAAACGGGATTTGAAGACCCTTTTGATTCCATACAGTGGGATACAATTTACAAAATACATATTTAAAATGATCTTAAATAAGATAAGAATGTGATGCATAGCAGTGGATCGAGTTCCTTAGACTTGGTGATGGATGGGGACGCCAACATTGAGAGTGGAGTGCGCAAGAGCAAAAATACGGGTATTAAATTGTGTTTCATCTGCATGCTTTGATATTTTGTGGGTTTATAAACATAATCGTTTTTTTACCCTTACGTATGATCCATGCAGCAAGAAAATCCATGGGTAGAACTGTGAAACCAGCTATGGATATAGATCCAATGACTCCCCAGCAGGCAAGGGTGAATCGTATGAAGCGTAAGGGCATGATACTAGAGAGAAGAAACAAGAAAATATGTCGATTGCTCGAAAGTACAGATGAAGGTTGTTTGATTTTATATTATTGTTATTTTTAATGCCTAAACAAAGATTACAGTCGAAAGTGATGCCAGGACAACCAAGTTGTGAACCAGAACATGCTAGGGTGAATCGCCATAGGCGTAAAAGTAGAGTAGTGGAAAGAAGCTGCAAAACAAATTCAAGTCCAGGTTATTTCGACTGATGATTATATAAATAATTTATTTCCTATGTTTAATTATATTTGTTGATGGCTATAAGTGAGTTGGCGACTAATATGTGAAATTTATATTTATTGTTTTGTACTCGAGGGGTGTTTAAGAGAAAAAGGGCATAAGAAGAAAGTGATTTTGGATCCCAGGGTGGTTCAATGGACACCGTTAAACATTCTACATGTTATTTAATATTTAGGACTATACAGATCTTTATTTTACCTATTTAGCATTGCAATTAATCTCGAATGTTTTTATGTAGGCTGGACACGAAAAATACTCCGATCGAGACAATCGAAGTAGCCAAGGAGGATGATCCAAATGAAAATAGACTTACTATACAAGAAGCAGCGGATAAGCTGGAATTCAAGGAAAGCAAGGTAAATAAGTGATTGTGTACGCGATGCATGTTTCAGTTGTCATTAGTATGCAACGAGGTGAAATATTAGTGGCTAAATTCATGGTGTATGTGGAAATTTTTAATTAGGATACGACTTTCACCTGCGAAGCTACAATAGTCGGTTTGGTTGAGGATCGAGAGTGGTATTATATGGCCTTCCAAGAGTGTAATAAGAAAGTCAAGTATAATAAAGACAATCATCCTTGCTGCATAAATCCTTCCTGCAAAAACTATAACACAGGATGGGTGGGAGCCGTTGCAAAGTGAGTAAAATAGTTTATTTTGTGGAATCAGTTATGTGGAACGTATTTTTAACCGGAATAATTATGTAACTACAGATACATGTTAAATATGAGAGCAGTTTTACAACCCTGGGATGGGAAGCAGAAAGGTTGATGAAATATGGTGTTGATGATCAACTCCAACGTGTGGAGCATCTAGATAAGGTAGGAATTTCTTACATAGACTAATTACTGTAATGATATTATGTGCTAACATCATTCTCATTAGATAATATTTTCCAAGTTGCATCTTAACGAGAAGGAAAAGGAACCAAAGATGTTCTTATGAAATAACGCATCTGAAAAAACCCCTGTGAACATATAAATCACGCAGGCATCGATATGTTCACAAACAATGTTCGCACTCTAGGTACAGACTCACACGGATAATAGAATTGTATTGATTCCTTGGCTCAAAACCTTCGGGTTTATCATAGCCTCATCCAATAACATCGCGAGGGGCGTTTACGCAGGGGAAGATAAAGAAAACGAAGTATAAAATAAAAATCATGGAGCGTTAAGCGAATATAAAGTGCTGAAATGTAAATAAGACTGGGATTTACGTGGTTCAGCACTAAGGCCTACATCCACGGGGTTGTTGTTTCACTATGTACTTGATGGTTACAACGATAGTCGAGTGACTTTGGAGTTTACATAGGTCTGTATATTGTAAAGGACAAACTTACACTCACAATCTTTCTCTCCTTCTCTCCCTCATTTTTCCCGATCCCCTCACTCTTGGTGGAGAGGGGGTATTTATAGGGTTAGAGTGTGGGACCCATTTCTGAGGGCCGTTGGAACCTTATCTTCTTGTGCTTTGTGTCCATCACGCGGAGGTCTTCGTTCATTGCTTGATCACGCAGAGCCATCCTCGTTCGTTCCACGGGCTGATCGACACGTACACTGCTCAGAGTGTTTAATGCGGGTAGTTGAGGCGCTGCTCGTGTCAGACAAGTGTCTTTTTCCCATGTCACGTCCATGTCAGTGCACCTTCTCTCCACCGTTGATCTTGGCTTCTTTTGGGGATGAGATAAAGTAACTCTTCGGGAGTTATTTGGTGCTCCGCAGTACATCGTGTTTTCGGTACATCTTAACTTCTGCCCTTAGATTTGTTCGGGCAAGGATCCGACGTCGAAGGGATGGGATTCTTGGCTATGGTGTGTGTCATCATGTTTTGATGACTTTGTCCGCATGCTCTCCACGTATCTTCCTATATACACGTGTTTGATGATGAAATATGTACACACAATTTGCCCCTTTTCTTCGGGCTTGAGTGTTTAGTGGGAGCATTGAAGAAAACAGTCGTTACATATTCTTCCTCTCTCCTAATAACTTCTCCTAGATACTTGGGCATGTTTCTTATTCGTGCATTAACTGCTCATTTAATGGGCACGTTTCCCATTCCTCCATTAACTTCTCTTTCTTTCGAGTATATTAAGGAGGGAGAAAAATTAATTTCATTCTCCTTGAAAATTAATTTCATTCTCCCTGTCAGTCTTCATTCTTTGTTCTTCAACCATTAAATTCTCTGCTTAGCATTTATCACGTCTCTTCTTTTCTTCTGTTTCTGTTTCTGTTTCTTCTTTTCGGGATTTCGTTTGTGGTGGTAAGGTTTCTTTTCTTTGTTTCTGTTGTTTTAAGTAGTGTTGATTGTAAATTTTTGTGTTGATCGTATCGGAGCCTCCCACTTCTGCTGCTGTCGTCCCTTGTTTGTGATGAAGAACATCTTTTGATGCATGTATGCTAGTTTGCCCCTGTTCTTCGTCTCAAGTCAAGGAGGCCATTGTTTTACTTGTATGATTGGACTTTTAAGTTTAGGGTTTTAGGGGATTCAAGCATGTATGCTAGTTTTAGGGTTTCTGTGCTATGTTGAGATGACTGTAATTTTTGTTTTGGTGATGCCCTCGTTTGCTTCTAACTTGTTTTGTTGTACCTCTTCGCAGCCATGTCTGACCGTCCGCGGCTTCCTTATCAAACTCCGGCTTCCAGTCTACCGAGATCCCCTCGCGCAGAGAGTCTGATACATATCCCCTGGGGGAGATCTCTCTAGATTGTCTCAAATGGATCCCCGTGGTATTAAAGTTTCTTCTTCTGGGACGAAGGCCTCTCCTCCTAGGAAAGGGGATCCCGAAAATCCTTCCGGGTCTCGATACGCTGCCGATCGTGCGGTTTCTCGTCCTCGTGATGACTCTAGGTGTACGCAGACACCTCCTCGTGGTGGCGCCTTCGATGTTCCTCCTCTTCGTTCTGTAGTGCCTGTGCAGCACCCTCTGCCGCCGCCTCCAGTACTTTCTTTCAAAGGGAAGAACTCCAAAGGTGGTGTCCGAGGTGAATCGTTTAAGAATCCTTCTTTGAAAAGAAGAGCTTCCGAGGCTTTTGTTGGTTCGTCCGATCCCGCGGAAGAGGATGGCTGCCCCGGTGATACGCAGCGTTTCGGTCAGCAAGAAGAAAGTCACGTTCAAGCACATTGACCTTGAAGTTTTCAAGGAAAAGCATGAGCTTCAAGCCTTCGAGGTTCGTTTCTATGCCCCTGAGGATGATATTACTTACGAGCTCATCTCGAAGTATCAGTTTGATGAGTTTCACCTGTTGACTACGGTTGGAGCCTTCGAGGCGGGTCTTATGCTGCCGTTGTACAAGTCTGGTGATTCCTTTTATTACGATGTGCTGGCTGGTCGTGAAGGTTCTTCCACCAATACTCACAGTCGTTCCGTGTCGCAATTATCGGGGAATTATCTCCGTGCACTGAGGGAATGTTATCTGCGGAGTAAGGGGGAGACGACGATGACGTGTTACGTTCCAAATCCCGCTGAGAGGGAATGGTATACTCCTGAAAACTTCAACAACTCCTTTGGTGATTATGTCAATAGTAGGAACCGTAAACCGTGGAGTGTTAGCCTTCGGAACCTCGCTGCTCCTCGGGGCGAAATTCGTCTGTTAAGTGAGGTGAGCGATGCCAAACTGAAGTATGTTCCAGGCACCGAGGGGTCTAGTCAGCGGAAACTTTTTCCCGGCGTGAAAGGATCAAGCGTGACCATGATTATGAGTGGCACGCCACTGTTATTGAAATTGTTGGTCCTTGGGCGTACGGTTGGATTCCCGGTCCGCGCGGTTGGCGTCCTTCTGAGAGTAGCAGGCCACGTGAATCTCCTCCTGCTCGTTATGGAGATTTCTGTCCCTGGCGTTTAAATTTCGAAGGCATGAACTTTCCTTATGCCCTCGACGTCGTTGAAGGAGACGAGGAGGAAGGTTCTGGTGCTATACTTCCACCGAAGAGTGCCACTACTGCCAAGGTATGGTTTTGTCAGATTCTGGCCGCGCCCCTCCTTTTTTGAAAATCAAACTGTGTAAAAAATAACTCTTTTTGTGGAACGTGTGTTGGTTTGCAGGTGTCGAAGAAGAAAAAGATTGGGCCGAAGCAGTCTTCTACCATTGTGACGGGTGAGGCTGAGGTTCATGAAGAAGTTACCAGTCCGGTGAACGAAGAGTTTGCCGAGGATGAGGAAATGTCTGATGGGGAAGAACGCACTGATACTTCCCCCCTAATGTCGAGGAAGAGATTGGTGCGGGTTGTGATGGTGTTGTATGAGAAATAATACCGCGGTGGTGACGGCAGTGTTATCGCTGATATGTCTGCTCCTGCTGGTGAGGCTGCGGAAACTCTCCCCACCATTTCAAGAGTTCTCCTTTGACAGGATTTATTCCGCAGGGGAACTCTTTGACGATGCTCTCGATTTTCCTGAAGATTTTCTTTGCTTTCCCCCAATGATGATTGGGATGTGCTCGGGGGTTCTGGTAAGGAAGACGCTGCTGTTCAGAATGAGGGCGCGGATGATCGCAATGCGCATGTTGATGCCGAAACTTGTGCCGATGGGGCAATATCAGCAAAGGGGAAGTCTGTGGTTGACTCGCCTTCCGAGGATTTCCCTCATTCGCTGACGTTTGAGGGTGAGGATGCCATAATGGATTGGCTCAAGAAAAAGGGTCTGTGTTTGTCCCCATCCTGCCCCGGTGGTTGCTGGTGAGAAGGATTCCGATGCTTATACCCGTCGGATGATGGAACTTCTTCCGAGGCGCGCGTATCTGAGATGTGGGGGAAAAGCTTGAGTGTTCCCGAAGCTACCCTCGTATCGGAGCCTCCCACTTCTGTTGCGGACATGATGGCCATAGCCGATGGGTACCAATATGGTTTCCCCAGCAGCGTGTCTTGGAGGTAAGTCTTCGTACATATCTCTTCGTGACAATTGAATCCTCGGTGTAATAATGTTTGCCGTTTGATGTGTAGATGATGAGGAGTGAGCATTGTAACCATGTGTTGTATCAATTCTTTAGCGAAATCTTTGAAGCTGGAGGCTAAGCTTCGTCACAGAGAAAAGGAATTATCTGCGGCTGAGGTGGAAATAGAAGAACTGAAGAAAAGCCTTAAGAGAAAAAAGGCTGGGTGAAGCGGAGGCTGGTCTTCGTTCAGAGCTTGCTGCCGTTCGCGCTGAGTTAGAGCAAACTCGCGGCCAAGTTTCAGCTTTCACAGGTTTGGTTCTTTTTCCTCTTTTACCCCGCAGTTTGTCGTAATTCCTCCATACTACTTAGTTGTTCTGTCTGAGTCTCCCCACCCTATCTCCAGTGGGTGGCGTCCCCGAGCTGATATGGCTTCGAAACGAAAGGGCACGGCAAAAATCTCGTATCAAAGAGCTGGTCGAGAAAATTAAGAGCGAAGCCAAAAAGTGGGACGCTCGGGCTGAGGGATGGCGCGCAAGGCATGTTCAAATGGTTGATATGCAGAATCTGTATAATCATGACCGTACTTTGTTCAATGGTACGCTGCTGTGGACACGTGAGAATCTGCGGGAATCCCGTGAGCGCACTTCATTGTTGGAGTCTAGGATACATCTTCTGGAAGAGGAATTACGAAAGGCTCGCTCCCTTCCTTTTCCGGGAGTTAAGGAGAGCATGTTGTGTCTTACCAGAGAAAGGGACGATGCCAGAGCCGAAGTTGGGGCTCTAAGCAAAGCCCTTGCTGCGTCTCGCGCTGAAATAGCCCGCCAGGCTGAGTCTGAGAGAAATCTCGAAGTATGTATGTACAGACTTAGCAAAGGGGTATCAGAGATAAACAACGAAGTCAACCACCTTCGTCACATGGATTCGATGAAGCAGGTAGAATTAGATGCCAGTCAATTTACTCTCACCAACCTTCAACTAGATTATAAGAAATTATCCGCGGAATATGACCATCTTGATGAAGCGCGAGATGCGGTTGTTAATGAGTATGAAGAGGCTTCGGCTTGTGTCGAAGGTATAACCCTATTTCATCGAGTGTGATTGTGTCTTTTCTGTGCTAACTCCCTTGTGTTGTCTTTTTCAGAGCTCGAGGGACAACTCCGCGTTGCAAATGAAAAATTTGAAAAGGCTCAATCTTCCTTAGCGCAGCAGGAAGAACAGACTAATCATTTTAAGAGTTTGGCGGCATCCCGCGAGGAGGCCGTTGGTGCTGCTTCTAAAGAAGTGAATCGTCTATCTTCGTTGTTATCCCCCCACCAGCGGACGACAGTTATTATGCATAAGGCTCGGTGTCAATTGGCTGAGGAGACAAACAAGATGCTGGAGAAGATTGAGCTTGGCCTTAAGACCGAGCATGGCCTCGTGAAGAGCTATCCGCGTCGTCCAGTACCTGCCTCCTTGCCTGGCTCCTCGGGACCCTCATCTGGTGGGAGCGTCCCTTCAACTCTTCGGAACAACCCTGCTGATGGGGCGGCATCATCTAAGTAGAGACCGCGATCATTAGCCTTCCGTTAGATTTTGCTAGTATTTTGTAAAAAGAATATTTTTGATGTGTATTCCTTGTATTGGCCTTGCCGCTTTTTGTAACCAACCTTTATGAAATGGATCATTTTTTGATATACCTGCAATATCAGTTTGTTGTTTATTTTAAGCATTGTGAGGAAGGACACTAAAAACAAAAGAAGAGTTTTTTAAGTGTTTGGGTGCGATACCGAAGGGAGGTACCTTCGTGATCGTCTTGAGACCTGTCACCCCGCTGGCGAACCCTTGGCCAGAGGATTCCCAGACGGTGGGGGCCGAGGCAACGTTCTAGGATATGGGGTTAAAATATTTACATACACCCATTCCGTCGACCCGTTGCCTTAAGATTGGTTGGGTATCTCTTTCTGCTGGGTGCCTTCCCCCTGGTCTTACACTTATGGACACTGATGGGGGAGCCCTGAGAGATTGTAGATTAACTACTTTCCCCAATATTGTTGATAGGTTTTGTTTACTTGAATTTTAGAAAGCTTGTTTGATTGATAGGTTGAGGCCTGCAATTCCTCGTCCAGAGATAGAAACATGTAGAGCGGTCACGCTGCCTTCTTCTTCTGGTCTTCTTCACGCAGATGCAAAGCTGCGTTGCTCCTATGGGTAATATGGTTTAAGCCACTTAGCATTCCAAGGATGCCGGAGGACCTCGCCTTTCAGATTGCGAAGGTAGTAGGAACCGTTTCCCGCAATGTCGTGTATTATAAAAGGTCCTCCCCACGTAGGTGCTAACTTTCCCCATCTCTTTTCTCGTTGATACTGTGGGATTGTTCTCAACACATACTGCCCCTCTACAAAATTTCGAAGCTTTACCTTTTTGTTGTACTCCCTTGCTAGTCTTCGTTGATAATTTTCCATCTTCTGCAATGCTGCTTCCCTTCTTCCTTCTAGATCGTCCAATCTCTCTAACATCATGTCTGTTGTGAGATTTTTCTCCCATGCTTCGGTCTTTGTGGTTGGCATGAGGATCTCTGTTGGGATGACTGCTTCAGCTCCATAAGTGAGGAGAAACGGGGATTCCCCAGTGGCAGATCTTCGTGTTGTTCTGTATGCCCATAACACATTGTGCAACTGTTCACACCATCGCCCCTTATGTTCGTCTAATTGTTTTTTGAGGATAAGGGCGAGGGTCTTGTTAGTGGCTTCCGCTGTCCATTGCTTTGAGGGTATATGGGGGTGGATTTGTTCTTCCTTATTTTGAAAGTATCGAAGAGCATGTCTATGTTTTTCCCCTGTAATTGCTTACCATTATCGGACACGATTTCTGCTGGTATGCCGAACCTGCAAATGATTTGGAATATGAAAGTAAACACATCCACGTCTCTGATCCTGGCTAAGGCTTTAGCTTCCACCCATTTACTGAAGTAGTCCGTGGCTACTATCAAAAATCGTCTTTTCCCTGATCCTTCGACGAAAGGCCCGACGATATCTATGCCCCATTTTGCAAATGGCCACGGGCTATCTATAGAATTTAACATTGTTGCCGGCGCGTGTATCTTTTTGGCGAAGCGCTGACATTCTTCACACGTCGGGACATTCTTGCGGCATCCTGTATCATTGTGGGCCAGTAATATCCTTGCGTTTTTGCTTTGTCGGCTAGTGATCTCATGCCGCTATGATTCCCTGCGTCACCATAATGGATGTCGTTTAGAATTCGATGCCCCTCTTTCCGGATAAGCAACGTAGTAACGGTCCGAGGAAGGATTTCTTGTACAGGATCCCATCCCGAAGATCATATCTTCCTACTTTGGAGAGTATTTTCCTAGCTTGTTTAAGGTCCGCGGGTAACTTCCCTTTTCGAGAAACGCATGGATCACCATTCTCCAATCATCTTCGTTGCTGAAGTCTTCGTCTTGATTTGCTCTTGACAGGATATCTTCTTCGTCAAAATCGTTATGGATGTCTTCTCCTACCTGGTCTTCGATATTTTCTTCCACTGTATCTTGATTGGTAGCGAAGGAGAATTGAGATGCAATCGAAGGCTCGTATACCCTTGTTATTTTAATAGCTTCGACGCTTTTGTCCTTCAGCATGGATGATATATATGCTAGGGCATCCGCGTGCCTGAGATCCCTTCTGCATAAGTGCCGGAACTTGATGTTCGGAATTTGTGATGCCAATGTTTGGACCAAGGCCATGTAAGCTGAGAGGGTGTCATCGTACACATTGTACTCGAGCCCTATTTGCCGTATGACAAGCTGCGAATCACTTGTCAGTCTTACATCGGTTACCCCCATCTCTATTATTACACGGAGGGCATGTACGACTGCCTCGTATTCGACGATGTTGTTGTGTATGCTCTTTGAATTCTAACCTGAGTGCCTGTACAATCCTTTCTCCGGTTGGGGTGGTGATGACTGCCTATTCCTCTCCTGCTCCTTCCTTATTTTTGGAACCATCGACGAAGACTTCCCATTGTCTTTGACTCGCGGGTTCGAGGATATCCATTGGATCCTTGCTTTCTTCCTCGGCTTCTGGTATTCCCTTAATCTCTTCGTCGTTGTCCAGGGGGAGGTCTGCTAAGAAATCCGCCAAAACTTGGGATTTTCGAGAATGTTGAATTTCATGAATGATGTTGAATTGGTCCAGGTGGGTGTTCCACTTGGCTATTCTGCCCACTTTTCCCGCGCTTTTGAGGACTGCTTCCAGTGGTGCTTTGCATGGGACCCGGATGAAGTGAGTTAGGAAGTAGGTTCTCAGCTTTTGAGTAGCCCATACCAATGCTAGGATAAGTTGTTCGATCTTTGTGTAGTTCCTTTCCGCAGAATTGAGGGTCTTACTGACGTAATAGATAGGTGTTCTATCTTCGTATTGGTTTTGACCAACACTGCGCTAACTGCGTCTTCTGTTGCTGCTATGTATAATGCCAAAACCTCATCAGGATCCGGCTTCTGCAGGATCGGAATTGAAGCTAGGTGTTCTTTGATTTTTGGAAGGCTTCTTCGCATTCTGCGGTCCATTCAAACTTACTCCCTTTTTTGAGAATATTGAAGAAATGTTTGCATTTGTCCGAGGATCGGGCAATAAATCTGCCCAAGGCTGCTATGGACCCGTTGAGCTTCTGCACTTCTTTTAAATTCTTCGGGGATGGCATTTCTACTATGGCCTGAATCTTCACTGGGTCTACCTCAATGCCCCTTTTTGTTACCAGATATCCGAGGAATTTCCCCGAGGTGACACCGAAAGTACATTTCTCTGGATTCACTTTCATGTGATGTTTCCTCATTGCTTCGAAGATATCTCTCAGATCCTGGTGGTGATTTTGCGCAGCTTACTTTTGACGAGCATATCGTCAACGTAGACTTCTAAGGTACTACCAATCCATGGCCTGAAGATAGCATCGACCATTCTTTGGTATGTTGCCCCTGCGTTTCGAAGTCCGAAGGGCATTCTAGTGTAGCAATAAAGGCCATGCGGGGTGTAGAACGCTTGTGTGGCTGATCTTCTTCTGCCAGGGCTACTTGGTTGTAGCCAGAATGTCCATCCATGAATGACAGTTCTTCATATCCTTCTACGCTTCCACCAGCTGATCTATGCTTGGCAGGGGATAGCTGTCCTTTGGACATGCCTTGTTGAGGTTAGTAAAATCGATGCATATCCTAACCCCTCCATTTTTCTTAGGAACGACGACCATGTTGGAGATCCATGTAGGGTACTTGACTTCCTTGATGAAACCTGCGTCTAGTAGTTTCCGAAGTTCTTTTTCCACTGCCTTATGATACTCCGGTGCAACTTTTCTATTTTCTGCCTGAACGGGGCGTGCCTGGTTTGATGCGTAGCTCGTGTTGGATTACTTTCGGGTCAATCCCCGGCATATCTCCTAGTTTCCAGGCGAATACATCCGCGTATTCTTTAAGTAATTTGGTTAGAGAATCTTCTCTTCTTTCGTCCATTATGGTCCCTACTTTGATCATCTTCGGGTTTTCTTCCGTTCCTATGTTGATTTCTTTTACGGGCTCTACTGGCGTGAACACCGGCTTCGGATCCCCGAGGACTGGGACGTTCTTTGATTGCTATTTGGTATGTTTCTGTCCTTCGTTGGCTGCTGAAGTATTTGTCTCTGTGTTTAGGACATTATCACCTTTGTCAAACCCCTTCCTGTAGTTTCCTTGAGGAACAGGTCTATGGCCTTCTCTTTCGCGGCTTCTTTATTTTTAATTCTTCGGGTTTTTCGCTGCTCTTCTTGTTCGTTGTTGATACGATCCTGAGTGGCTTGGCACTCTCTTGCAGAGACCCGATCTCCCTTGATTTCCATTACTCCCTCAGGTGTAGGGAATCTGAGATATTGGTAGTAAGTTGCCGCCACTCCCTTGAGTTTATGTACCACTTTCGTCCAATAATGGCGTTGTAGGGGGATGGGGCGTCACCACGCTGAATCGTGTTTCTACTTTCATGGGCCGCGTTCAACCTGCAACACGATGTCTCCCAATGGCTTCGTGGGCGCTCCGTTGAACCGTAGATGGTGTAATAAGAGGTCATCAGCTGTTCATCATGGAGCTTCATCGTTTGAATGCGTCGTAGAATAGAACGTTCACTGAGCTTCCCCCGTCTATGAGGATCTTTTTAGGTTACATCCAGCCACTGGTAGTGTGAGGACCAGGGGGTCGTTATGGTCTTCCATATCTTCTTCGATATCTTCAGCATCGAAATAATAGGTGAGTCCATCCACTCTTCGTGCTCGTCCACCTCTATCCCATCGATCTTATACAATTCGCAGCGGTCCTCGAACTGCTTCCGTAACCTCTTTCCTATCTGTGCTGTAAGTGAGGGCCCTGCGGCTTCAGAACACGAGATGGTGTTGATTGTGCGGTTCCCTTCTGGAAGTTGGACTGGCTTGGTTCGTTTGGATCTATCCTCGGCGACATCCTTTCGTATGTAATGTTTGAGCTCGCCAGCATCAATCAATTTTTGGAACATTATTTTGAGGTTTTTACATTTTTCGGTCTGGTGTCCGTTGAAGCAGTGATATTCACAGTAATCTTTAGACTTCTCGGTTCTTGGGGGCTGTTTTCCCTTAGACCATGGCCACTCCAGATTTTCCCTTCCTTTGATCTCTCGCAGGATCCGAGCATAGCTAGCATTGAGCTTCGTGTAAACTTGATCTTCGAATTTTCGGTCGTCTTTTCGTCGTTCATCCCTTCGTTCCTTCATGTCTTCGTGAGGCCGTTCCACTGAGCAATTCCTTTTGGCCCCATTGGTTTGTTCTGCAGAATTGGTACGGTGAGACCTCTGCGGGTACGCCCTCGGGTTTTCACGCTGGATTTATTCAAGATGAGCGTGCTTTTCAATAATTATTCGAAGATCTCCCTCCGTCTTAGGCACGCTTCCATGAATCTCAACAAATAGTGGACTCATTCGGTCTAATCCCCACTTTTAGTAGTTGATACTTACCACTGGGTCCACACTTCCTATGGCTTGGCAGATCTTGTGCCATCTGTTAGTGTATTCCCTCGTGGTTTCCTTGTAGCCAATTGCCAGTGAAAAGAGCTTATCCATTCCGGTGTTAACAGCCTTGTTGTACATGTAAGTTCTTAAGAACTTTTCTGCGAGTTGGTCGTAGGAGTGGATGGAGTCTGGCGGTAGATTATCAAACCAAGACAATGTCGATACCTTCAGGCTTGATGGGAAGTATCTACAGAGTACGGCGTCGTTCTGACTCCATCTAGCTAAGACACGGTTATAATATCGAATATGTGCAGCGGGATCACTGGATCCATCATAGCATTCGAATGTCGGGACAGGGCACTTCAGTGGAATAGGGGTGTTGGCCAGGCGATGAGTAAGGGGCGTGGAGTTAGCCTCTCTCATGACCTCTTCTAACCTTCCCCCGCCTTGTATACTTTTTAATTGCCTGATCTCTGCCATCATTTCATCACGCAGCTCTTCCATCGCGCGGTGGTGCCCTACGCTATTCTGCTCGTGATAGCCTGACTCTCCGTCGTTATAATCCGGGTCGGATGCGCTACTTCCCTTAGCCGCGTTTCCATTAGCTGCTACGATGACTCTTCGGTCTCGGTATGGTTCTGGTGCCTTTGAATTTGCTTCATCGAGTTGTTGGCTTGTCTTTGTGCTTAGGGCAATCCGGTCTTTTAAATCCTAGTTTTCTCTGTCCAGCAGAGCTACAGCATCTGCGTAAACCTTCTGGCTCTTCTTCAATTCGTCGAGCTCGGCCATCAATCGATGTGATTGGTTTGACCCCTGATTGGGAGTCCCAGCTCGTGCTACTACGGCCATGGTGCCGCCTTCTTCTATGGTTTGCACTAAAGGTGGGGGAGGTTCATCTTCGATTGTTGGCATTTCCAAATCGGGCGGAGTGCCCATCTGCGGTGTTAGAGCCGCCGGCACAGTTTGATTCTGCTCGTTTGTTGATGGAATTCCGAAGGTTGGAGGGTGCACGGGTTGGTGTGTTCTGGATTCATCCACCCTTTCTTTTGGTTGGTGAAATTGATTCGCAACAAAAGTTTTGCTGGCTTCCGCAGCCTTTGGGGCTGCCGCTGCCGTACTATACTTTGTTGCCGCTGCTCTGAGGGCCGTGGCCGCAACGGAGTTAGCGTTCATAGGCGAAGTGATTTCCGCAGTGTCCTGCCTCTGACTGGTCATTTTGGTTTTGTCTCCTTTCTGCTTGCTCCGGGTGATGACCGGGGTTGTCCTTGGTGCTTCCTTTGACGAGGCTTTGGATTTTCCAGCTTCCTGCATCTTTTCCATCGTGGGTCCTTTTGTCGCTTTCTTTTTGCACAAGGGAATTTCAAACAGCGAGAAACAGAAGTGTCCATGCGGATCGGGTTAGTTTACGAAATTCCTTACTCCAAGACAGGGAAAAACTGCCCGAGGGCCACAGAGAATTCTTTTTTTTTTTTTTTTTTTTTTTGAAACGGGTTCATTAAAGGTACGCGGAAATGTGAAAGTATCCCCTTGAAAATGCACGTAGATATTTTTGAAAATTTTCGAAAACCCATTGGAAAGACAGGTCCGTACGAGATCTAAAAAATGTAAATCCATGGATCAAAGCAATAAATCTTTTAACCAGTTTAAATTGCTTCGACAGATACTTCCAAAGCTATCGAAGATAACAGGTGCGTTTTTGAATACGGTAAAGTTAACAAAAGATAAATACTGTTAGAGATAATGAAGTAGAGAAATCATATGCTAATTTAATATGAAATCACAGGATAAGATAAATCTTTTACTGGGACGAAGTCCCTGTTTCTAGCGCCAAATTGTGAACACATAAATCACGCAGGCATCGATATGTTCACAAACAATGTTCGCACTCTAGGTACAGACTCACACGGATAATACAATTGTATTGATTCCTTGGCTCAAAACCTTCGGGTTTATCATAGCCTCATCCAATAACATCGCGAGGGGCGTTTACGCAGGGGAAGATAAAGAAAACGAAGTATAAAAATAAAAATCATGGAGCGTTAGGCGAATATAAAGTGTTGAAATGTAAATAAGACTGGAATTTACGTGGTTCAGCACTAAGGCCTACATCTACGGGGTTGTTGTTTCACTATGTACTTGATGGTTACAGAGATAGTCGAGTGACTTTGGAGTTTACATAGGTCTGTATATTGTAAAGGACAAACTTACACTCACAATCTTTCTCTCTCCTTCTCTCCCTCATTTTTCCCAATCCCCTCACTCTTGGTGGAGAGGGAGTATTTATAGGGTTAGAGTGTGCGACTCATTTCTGAGGGTCGTTGGAACCTTATCTTCTTGTGCTTTGTGTCCATCACGCGGAGGTCTTCGTTCATTGTTTGATCACGCAGAGTCATCCTCGTTCGTTCCACGGGCTGATCGACACGTACACTGCTCAGAGTGTTTAATGCGGGTAGTTGAGGCGCTGCTCGTGTCAGACAAGTGTCTTCTGCCCCTGTCACGTCCATGTCAGTTCACCTTCTCTCCACCGTTGATCTTGGCTTCTTTTGGGGATGAGATAAAGTAACTCTTCGGGAGTTATTTGGTGCTCCGCAGCACATCGTGTTTTCGGTACATCTTAACTTCTGCCCTTAGATTTGTTCGGGCAAGGATCCGACGTCGACGGGATGGGCTTCTTGGCTATGGGTGTGTTTCATCATGTTTTGATGACTTTGTCCGCATGCTCTCCACGTATCTTCCTATATATACGTTTTTGATGATGAAATATGTACACACAACCCCAGTACAATGACCCTCCCAAACAATAGTTTGCGTAGATGCATATTTCCGCGAAAGCAGCTCCACTGTGTACCGCTCTGACCGTCCATTTCCACTTTGATATCCAATTTATTCCCTAGCCCAGTACCTAATCTCGAGACAGCTTCATATTACAGGAATGAAGTATATTTAAATCAACCAACATACACTCTGTACAATATCAGCAGGTAAGTTTTTCAAGTGATATTTATGAACCTTCTTCCGGTTCCCCTGATCATCATCTTCTGCATGTAATTGGATCTCTGTGTTCACAGGTAGCCTTTCAGTGGGTGATTGGAGCTATGGTATGCACCCGTTATATCCATTAGGATTCAGATTCCGTAGTGCACTATACCAAACCAATATTGTCCACCACTGGGAATGAGAGTTTCAAATGGGTATATATTTACGCATTTCCTATTTATATAAATTCTGGATAATTACCATATAAATTTCAGTAGCCCCATGGTATGGGATTATTACCGTATAAATTTAGATCTTTGCTGCCGTAAATTTGAGTTTCTACATTGTCCAAAATCTTTTTCTTGCAAAAAGATGACTTGCTTACCCTAAATAAGAATTAGGATTTCTCAATTTAGATAAAAATATGGAAACAAGATAAGATATCTTCATAATATAATTCATAAATATTGAAACAAAAAATGGAAAAAAGAAAAATTGCACCCTAATTATAGTCTATAAATAAACCAAATGTAAGTCATTTTAGCACAAAAAAATACACATGATGAAGCTATAAAATCTTCGTAATAGATATAGGTATGAGTATCACTACTTACACGCGGTAATCAAAAAAAAATAGCAAAAAATGGCACAAAACACCAGATTCACAAAAAAAAACATACAAGATGACAAAGAAATCATAGGCGAAAGGGATATGAATCTTCGATTTGACAAGAATGGTATGCTTTTACTCAACCAACAAAAACAACTTTAATCATCGGGAAAACAATGAATGAGCCATCAAAACCATAGACGACAAAGGATGTTTACTATTTTCGATCAATTCTTTGTCAGCTGCATAAATAAAAAAATAAAAAAAATTTATTGCTATAAATAATTTTGGCTTGTACTTTAGAGTTTGTTTTGGTTTGACAGTTTGTTTTGGTTTGACAATAGTTTATAGGAAAGATAATTTTGCTCAGAGCTAATAAAATTTTAATATTTTTATTTTCTTGAACGGTTATTGGAATTACTTCGATTTTGTAATTTATTTGGTGTATATAAAAAGAACATTCAATATTCCATAAACAATGAAGTGATCCGTGCATCACATGGGTGACAAACTAGTTAAATTAACATGTAAAGTACGCTATTTAGAGGCGGATACTAAAAAATAGACCCCAGTTGGTAAGTGTGTTGGTTGAAATTCCTAAATTTTTACACGTGCTTTTATGTTGTGGATAGACCTTGTACGTCTTTGGTCGCCCATGGTGATTAATAAAATCTCTGGATGTTCATGAAAAAGGAAAGTTCTTAAGACCCTAGAAAATGTAGATCTTACTCTCTTAATCCTAGATTACTAGAAATAATTATACAAATATTTTCACGACCCTGAAACAATCCGTGTGTAGGAATACCAAAATAATATTTTAGTTTTGCATACTTCATATACAGATTTTAGTATTGGATATTTTCTGGACATATATGGTTGTGGATATTTTCTACATAGCTTCGTATTAATGTGTTTTTTTATCCTTCGAACATGTTTCGTAAAATCTAATTTTATTTGAGCATGAATCAATATTTTGAGCAAGTTTACACAATGATGAGCTAAACCCATCCTCTGGGGCTACGGAGGAAGCTATTTCGCCAATGAAATGTGGTAATCTCTATTTTATTTAATTTATGCAATTATTATATGATTATTTTCCTTGATAAAAATATAGATAAAATGGTTTTTGTTAAACAATTGTTATTTCAATTGATGGAGCATGCTAGCCTAGGGTTTTGATGTCCCATACTTTCGATTTACAATTGTTATTTCTAAAAAATCAACTTTTGCAATATTAAGAATCAATTTGAACGAAGGATTTGCATAATTATAATTAGAGAATATAAATCACTTTGATATTGGTAATTAGTGGAATCCATAGCCCCAATATTTTCCATATTTTTCATATCACTTTTATTTAAGTTTCCTATATTTTTTATTTAAAATTAAGTCTAAAATCTGCTTTCACAAGTCTTGAACGAATCTTATTACTACAACAACATTGAAATCACATCAGCTATATCTAGCTAACAAATTCACTGAGAATGAGATATTTGGTCGAGTACATTGTGTTAAGTACAATAATGGCCTATTGCACTTAGATATGGATATCCATCTCCCAATACATCTTCGACGTCTTCCTTTGGGCGAAATGGTTCTTTATGTACATCTAAAGTTCGACCAACCATGGGAGTGCTAGCAGGGTGCACTTTGTCAATATTAAAATTGCATGAGTATCTTATAGACATATGCAGACTGGTGGATTAATATTCCACAAGCTCGATGTTCTAGTTCAAGTCTTAGACACATTCGAGTTTTCCCAAGATCTTTCATCTCAAATTCGGATTTCAAATAGCTTGCGGTTTCTCTTATTTCATCAAGAGTACCTACTATGTTCATTTCATCGACATAGACAGCTATAATAGCAAATCCGGAACGTGTTTTCTTTATATACACGCAGGGGAACAATTCATTATTTGTATATGCCTTCCCAATCAAATAATCACTTAGAAGGGTATACCACATCCACCCGGATTGCTTTAATCCGTAAAGTGAGTGTTTCAACTGAATTGCAAACGCACTCCGTGGTTTAGAGTTACTTGATTTGGGCAATGGAAGTCCATATGGAACTTTCATGAATATATTTGTATCAAGATCCCCATAGAGATATGCGGTAACCACATCCATAAGTTGCATTTCAAGTCCTTCTGAAACTACTAAGCTGACTAAGTAATGAAACGTTATGACGTCCATTACAGGACAGTACGTTTCTTCGTAATCAATCCCAGGGCGTTGTAAGAAACCTTGCGCCACAAGGCGATCCTTATATATCAAGACTTCGTTCTTCTCATTACGCGTTCTGACAAATACCCATTATGTCCTACAGGCTTTACACCTGGTGGGGTTAGCACTACCGCACCAAATACCTGTCTTTTTTCCAGTGCATCTAGTTCAGCCCGGATTGCATCTCTCCATTGAGGCCAATCTGCTCTCTTTTGACATTATGCAATAGAGCGTGTTTCGATATCATCGTGCTCGATAATCTCTCGAGCAACAGTATATGCGAATATATCATCAATATGCGTGGAGGATCTTTCCATCAACACGTATGCACTTTCACAATCCATAGAGATTTCTTTTTTCTATGGAATCAATTCAAACTTCGGGGCATCCCCCATTAATGATTCATGGACATAACTGTAATCAGAGACAATCTCATGAGATGGATTATCTGTATCGATGATATATGGATCAGTTTGTGCCTTACTCGCCCTTTTCTTCCTTGGCTGAGTATCGATCGAACCAAGTGGTCTCCCCCTCTTCCTTTTGGGGGCCACGGCTTCAGATACACTTCCACCAAGTTCAGCCTTGGTACCTATATTATGGTACCTTTTCCCTAGTCGGGAACTTCCAACCTTGCAGGCATGTTTGCAGCTGGTATATGTGATCTCGTCACTTTAGCGATATCAGTAAATGCATCAGGCATTGAATTTGCCACATTCTGAAGATCGATAATTCTTTTCACTTCACCTTCGCATTGTGGAGTGCGGGGATCAAGATGAGACAATGTTGGAACACACCACGACAATTCATGTCGTTCCCTTTGGAAGTCCTTTTCCATACCTCCCCCTAACGACGGGAAGGTTGTCTCATTAAAGTGACAATCCACAAATCTAACGATAAAGAGATCGCCTGTCAAAGTTTCTAAGTAGCGGATAATTGTTGGGGATTCATATCCAACATAAATACCTACTCATCTTTGTGGCCCCATCTTAGTACGATGTGGGGCATAATTTGCACGTATACGGCACAACCAAATATGCGTAAATGTGAAATATCAGGCTCATATCCAGTTACCAACTGGTATGCAGAAAATGGTTGGCTAACAGTGGGTCTAAAGCGAATAAGTAATGTTGCATGCAATATGGCGTACCCCCGGGCAGTAATGGGCAGGTTGGAACGCATAACCAATGCCCTAGCTATCATCTGTAACCTTTTGATGGTAGCTTCTGCGAGACCATTTTGAGTGTGCACATGGGGTACGGGATGCTCTACGTCAATTCTATTAGACATACAAAAATCATCAAATCCTTTAGATGTAAATTCTCCATCATTATCAAGTCTGATAGACTTGATTGGATAATCAGGGTGGTGATCCCTTAATCATATAATTTGTGCTAGGAGATTTGCAAATGCAACATTTCTTGTGGACAATAATGCAATGTGTGACCAACGGGTCGAAGCATCAACCAGAACCATAAAATATCTGAATGATCCGCATTCTGGATGTATAGGTCCACAAATATCACCTTGCATTCTTTGTAAAAATGGAATATTTTGTTTGGTATATTTTGAATAGGATGGTCTCGATCTTGTCTTTTCCAAAGAACAAGCTTTGCAGAATGATCGATGTGCCTTCGATAAGGACAACGAAGAAGAATGAGACAGTGGGTGCGCTTTAATTACTTTTGAAGACGAAGGTTGCGCTTCTCTTACTTTAGAAGGCATAAAATGTGCATCATTTACTTTAGAATGCACATTGTAACAATATTTTGTCTCATTTTCTTTTTCATTCGAAAGAAAGGACGTCCGTATGAGTTCTTCAAAACACGGATCATCATATCACGACCTGGGTTCCCTAGTTGATCGTGCCAAAGATTATATAAGTCACTGGATAACAGTTCATCGTTGGAAACCACTGGGATTCGATAATCCTAATAGTGGTGATATACAATCCACTAGAGTGACTCATTAGTTTCTCTAAGATGCGCTTCATTCAGCATTCACTAGAGGTCACATATATGTACTCAATTCCATTTTCACAGTGAGTTTCCAAGTAATAACCATTTGCACGGATATCCTTGAAACTCAACAAAGTGCGGTGAGCTCTTGGTGCATATAGAGCTTTTGTGAATTTAATCATTGTGCCGTTTGGCAACAAGAATTGAGCAGTACCTCGCCCAATTATTACCTGTGATGATCCGATCATCGTAGTCACATATGGATTATAAGGAGTAAAATCGACAAATAATTGTCTATTTCTTAGGATAGTGTGGGTGGTTGCACTATCAACTAGACATTCAATTTCTCCTGGAGACATTCCTACAAGAACATTAGGCAGGAATATTACAAACAAAGAAAAACGAACAAGTTATCTCATTTCCTTTAGAGAATTTTGTTCTACTAGAATGGCGTCCTTTCCATTCTAATTTACATGCTAAACAACATATTACCATAAACAAAGTAAAATTCTATTGATCTTAATAGAAAATAAGTACTTATAGATAATCCATACATAATATAAAGATGGCAATAGCATGTTTAACAACAACACCTACTCAATTATTAAACAAACGATAGCCATAAAACTTCAAAGCATCTAAAAACAGACAGAGTCTCGCAAGCCATAAAAAAAGAAACTAAATTCTTGGGCCCAAGCAAAGTCAGGCACATCCATTGTTAGGGAAAAGTTCTCATTGCCCAGGAAGTATGAGATTGTGAGGTTAACGTCAGGGATTACATCATTTTCTTCCATATAGTTAGCCTCTTGTTCGAGAGTTTCCCGGTACTTTTTGTAGCACGCAGGTACATTGGCATTAGCCTTGCAATGCTTGTACCAATGTCCGGAAATTCCACACCTAAAACAAGGCGTATTTTCGTCTGCGACCTTTTTGTTAGATGGGTTTTTAGGTGTTTCTCGAACTTAGGATCACCACCACTATGGCCAGAAGTTCCTTCTCTATGCCAAACATTAGAGTGACCTTTACGTCCTCGACCTCGATTATGTCCCTTACGTCCTCTTCCACGAGAGGTGTTATCTCCATGTGGGTATGGATCATGGGGATATGAATTAGAATTTCGATCCCTTTTTCCTTTGGGGTTCTTTCCCTTATGGACCTTGTCATGGTTAGTTTCAGGAACTTTCTTTTTCCCGACAGCTCTGGCATTGTTATTGAAAAGAATCTCATTGTGCGTTTCGGCCACTTGAAGTAGGTTTATCAACCTACTGAATGTGGTGATTCTTTT
Organism: Papaver somniferum; assembly: GCF_003573695.1. NCBI lineage: Eukaryota > Viridiplantae > Streptophyta > Magnoliopsida > Ranunculales > Papaveraceae > Papaver > Papaver somniferum. The sequence goes on from NC_039359.1 coordinate 65,914,807, forward strand.
ATTGTCGACCTCTACAAGATACTGGTTCTCTAATATCATGGACGAGGTGGGAAAGTTCGATAGGGTTTTCTGAATCATTTCCTCATCAGTAAGTTTCTTTCCACAAAAGTCCACACGTGCCTGAATTTGGAGCATGTCTTTTTAGAAATCATTCACTTTCACATAATCGAGAAAGCGGATTTCATTCCATGGGACGTTCAATTGTGGTATTAAGAAATCATGAATTTTCCCAAAACGGTTATCTAGAGCATCCCATAGCTCTTTTGGCGTTTTCAAGTGATGATAACTCCAACGTAGGTTAGGATCGATATGCCTCTTGAGGAACATAAGAGCATTAGCTTTGTCTTTATCAGTTGCTGGAGCAGCCTCGGCAGATGGCTTGATAGTGGAGGTGAAGTCCTTTTCCATGAAAGTGGTTTCCACATCAGATTCCCAACAGTGGTACTCAAGTCCTGCTGAGTCCAAAAGTTCGAATTTTGGTCGAATTGGGTCCATCTACATAGACAAAATAAAGGACATTAATATGGTGCTCAAGTCCTTCTGAGTCCACGAAAAATCCCAGTATCATTTTCCCGTGACCAAATTTCTTTGTGGCCAAGATGGATACCAAAACCAAATTTCTTTATGGTTTTGTGGGTAATACGGATATGTCATATAGTCCAATCTCTGATCATAACCACGTTCACAAAATTAATTAACCAAGCTTCTTTATGGTTTTAACAGGGGAAGTTTGTTTGCAAACCAAATTTCTTTATGGTTTAAAAATTGCAAATAATTTGTTATCAGGGTTGACAAAATAATCAACTGAAAATAGGTCTGTTAAAAATAATTAAACTACAGGCCCATTTATCATTTACATACGCATATAAATTATTGGAATTTAAGTCGCATTTAGTTTGCATATTTAGTAGCAAACCTTAAGCGGGATTAATATTTAAAATAAATATTATATATATTGTCAATATTTGGAACATGGTTCAAACTAGAATATAAAATAATCAATACAACATAATGATTTTTATTGTCTACTCTAACACATCTAGTGATCATGTTTTTCAAAAATAGTACTTATCATTTTAAAATAAAATAGTACAACACTATATGATAAAGTTTTAAATAACCAAGATGGATTTTTTTTTTTTTGGACCAAGTAAAAAAAATAAGATAGGAATGATTTTGTTTAATAGGTAGCTTATCATAAAAGAATATGGTACATATATCATTTTCGAGGTAAGGACAAGCATGTGGTAAAAGTAAAAATTATGACTACCATGAATAATTAATATCCTTAAAAGAAGGAGAACAATATACAAAAATCAGGAGATGATTTATTCACTCCATGCTTATGGGTATGTAATACATATGAAGACACACACATTAATTTCAAAGAAGAGACAACATGCATGTGCAACGAATTTTAGAAGAATGTTCCAAAAAAAAAATACCTCCTTTTATGATTGTGTAGAGAACAAAATTTCCTACCTTGATTGATTAAACCAAGCCTCAATTAGTTAGAGCAAGGTTCTGATGACGTGATAAAGTAAAATGGTAAGACAAAAGAGAGAATATAGTATTAAAGAGAAGAGAAGAAGGAAATCAGTACTTCTTATTACTTGTCTACTTCCTCTTTTATATACATAAAGAGTACATGCACTAGTGGGAGTTATGTGGTACACTTGTTAGTTAGCAAAGACTAAACCTTACATTTGTCAAGTAGAAAGAGTGAAGTTTACATGCATGTCTCCACATGTGGTGGTCAGACATTTCCCGCTCATGTTCCTACAACATTACATACCATAATATATAAACAATTATGGATAATATCTACGAAACGATATGGATAATAGTTGCCTCTAAATAAAATTGTGGATAAAAGTTGCATTCTAAAAGAACCGTGGGCTCAGATTTAGTCATTTAGGGCTAGATCTGAGCAAAGATTTCTTGTTTTTAATTATTTTTGTTGTTTTCAATAATTTCTTCGCTATTAGAGCGATTTTTATCTTCGCTATTTGGGCGATTCCATCTACACTTTTATAGTGTTTTTTCCTAACGATATGTTCGTGTATGGTTTTCTTGATAAAAGTACATCGGAGATTCAGCAAGGGAAAACATAAATTTCTTCTTCATCAGAAAAATAGATCTTGGGTTCGGGTTAGTTGCACATGAAGAATTTTGGGCATATCACTCCTCTGTCATAGTAGTATCTCTTTCCTAAGAAGAAAAAAATCTATCAAAATGGTCGAATTATAGTTTCGTATACCATTCCTTCTCCAATATCATATTACAAGATTTGGGTGCTATCGGTAGATGGCTCTTTCTCTTCGCGATTTATTTACGATTTGTATCTTTCTTTGTATTTTTTTCATGTTATGATGTACTTGTTTCTCTTTAAAACCATCATGTAAACGTTTCTTATGGAATGAAATACTTGTGGTTTGATGATCAAAAAAAAAACTGTGGGTAATAGGTGCACGATGAAAAACTTTTTGGATAATAGCTTCATTGTTTAAAAATATGAAGAAAATAAAGAAAATCATGTAGCTAGGCCAGTTGGTCATCCCCGTTCCTCCAAGGTTTCATGTGCTCTAGGAGGTCTCAGGTTCGAGTCTCCGATGACACAATATTGAATAACATGGAAGGTAGAGTTACCTTTCCCCCCTTGCGACATAATCATCCCCCTATCTTCTTCGTCTCCCTTGATTGGTTCTGCATGAGACTCGCTGATAGGCTAGCACAGCAACCTGTTCAACTAATATAGTAGTACACTATTGAAGCTTAGCTTGTTAGGCTTCCAACTAGTTTCTTGTAGTAATACTCTTTATCCAATAAAAATATATTTAGAAAATAAAAAATTGTAGAAAAACAAAAAATTTGATATGTGTATTCATGCTCGTCATATAGATCTTTCATGAAGCTTTCTATGTATATAAAACTTATCAGATTTTTATACATGACTTATGAGATATGTTATATTTAATTTGATTTGACAATTATACCCTTAAAAATAGAATTTGTATCTAATTTTATTATATTTTAACACATAAGGGTATTCATATTATTAAAATATTTTATTCGACGGCATCATCGAACATCCTTATACATATGACCGTTTTTTTGCAGGGTTAATTGGGGGATAATTTTTTTAATTGGGAGATAAGTGTCGGCATGGTTCTCCAATGATGCCGACATGGTCGATGGATTGCCGGCATTGAAAAACCATGTCGGAAGCTACAGTAAAATATCCTCCAATTAAAAAGAGTATCCCCTAATTAATTGTTTTTTTTAATAGTCATTTCAATAAAGTGAGTTAAAGTTCAAGCCCAAAAACATTAAAGAGAGAGGGGAGCAGAAGGCCCAACAATTAGGTGAAAACCCAGGTTTAATTTTGTGCATAAAACCAAGGAGTTCGCTCGACTCTTTATCTCTAATTTTTAAATTTAGCGTGCATGATCACGTGGGATTTTATTTTATTTTTCATAAAAGAGGCGAATCTCAACTGGTGCATTCATAATGCCGATTTTAGAAGTCATAAACCTTACATAATTTTTTTAAAATCATCATACATTCTTTCAAGCTAATGTATCTTCCTCAATTATTGACTAATAATTCGAATCCTACAAACATAAAGACTATTTCAGAACACCTTTTACTCTCCAACCTTCAAAAGAAAGAGACGGGACCAAACATCATCAAATGGCCAAACTAATTTTGAAGAAAAATCAGTATGTATCACTGCACAAATCAGTGACTGGATCAAATTCAACACAATATTTGCAAAGACATGTAAACAACATGAACTTAGGTTTTTAAAATAAAATTGCCTAATGCAATTAAGGTAACAATTTCTCAAGTAACTGTAACAGTGTCTCAGATAACGATAACAGTAGCAGTAGTGTCTCAAGTAGCATCGGTTATCTGACTCGGTATTTAATGGTATGAATCGGGACGGATCGGTCTGAATCGGCATGTAAGATTTGTTGACAATTGCAGAAATATAAGAATTTGATGATAATCTTGATTTAATTGTTGATGTATTTGATTCGCTACAAAAAGTTGTTGTTATCTTTGTTTTAGTAACCGATAAAGTTGAAACTCGTCGGAAAACTCATCAGAGATTCTTTACTTGCGAGAAATTCTCTGCATCAAAGATGGGGCAATAAACCACTCAGAGCAGATTATCATCACATTTTCGATGAACATCAATCAGATTACATGCAACCCATAAGATCAAAGCTTACGAAAAAATCACAAGATCTAAATGTGGGATTTTATTAGATGAGTGTATATTAGGAAAGTTTGAAATTGATGGGGAGGATTGCATCACATTATCAATAAAATCTATTGTTGGGAAGGATTGCATCACATGATTAATAAAATTTCTCAAAAAGTTAAGAGGTTATTTCGCCGAATTTTACTCTATAAGTATAAATCTTATTGAATGTTAAAGGATGAAGTAGAAACATGACTTTTTTATAGTGCATTTGTAGCATTTTTCACGTGATGCTTTTTTAGTTATTTTCTAAGTGTATTTGTGGATTTCTACGTAATACTTCCTTAGTTATTTTCCAAGTACATTTGTGGTACTTTAGGTTATACTTCCTCCATCATTTTTATCTTTTTTGGGTTGTATTTGGATGGTTGGTAATAGTGGGAATCATTACTTCTATCAATCTTACCAAATTCTACGAGGGGTACCAATTCCATACTAAATTTTATATTCTCTAATTATAATTATGCAAATCCTTCATTCAAATTGATTCTAAGTATTGCAAAATTTGATTTTTTTTTAGAAATAACAATTGTAAATCGAAAGTATGGGACATCAAAACCCTAGGCTAGCATGCTCCAGCAATTGAAATAACAATTTTTTAACAAAAACCATTTTTTTCTATTTATTTATCAAGGCAAATAATCATATAATAATTGCATAAATTAAATAAAATAGAGATTACCACATTTGGTTGGCGAAATAGCTTCCTCCGTCGCCCCAGAGGATGGGTTTAGCTCATCATTATATAAACTTGCTCAAAGTATTGATTCATGCTCAAAATTTGTTTACAAAGATGAAATGGAGAGAAAATAATGAAAATCGGGTGTTTGCAACGTTTATAATTGTTGCAAAACACTGTTACAAAGAACGATAGAAAAGGACTGATGTTGTTGTATCTCTGCGACCCTCGTGTGTCTGTTGTTGTCACTGTTTATAAACGACTTCCTCTGGTGGTCTTTTGTTCTTCGTGTTCTTCCTAGCAGCAGCAGAAAAGTTTTCTCTGCAACACGATCAATCTCCTCTGTTGTTGTTCTAAACTCTCCCAAACTCTTTAGCGCTCCTCTATGAGTCCCCAACACCCTATATATACCCAACAGAACCTCCAAATATCGCATTAAACTCTCAAATATTCTCTCATTACTCGGGTGATACAAATTATTTTCGGAAAGATTTTCTTTCCTGTTTTGTTGTTTCCACGCGCCTATAGATGTATTACACACTCTATCTCATTCATATCATGTTCCATAACAGGATAGACTCTCTCCAACACGTGAGAAACTCTCTGCAATTCAACTAAACCCGTGAAAACTTCATGAAGCTCTGTTTTTCTCCACGCGACGATTCAGCCAAATTTTGTCCCAAATAAAACCATACCAACGTTATATAGTCATATCGCGTCCACCCATGAAGTTTCAGCGATTCAGTCTACCTCTAACCCATCCAAAATCTGATCGAAAAAATCTGCCAAGGGTGTCCCGCCAAAAATGAAATTTGAAATGAAGAAGAAGGGTTTCCCCCTATCCGGTCTTGGGGTGCCTTCAGCAAATGGGTGTTATAGACAAATTTGGGTGCTGAGGATGAATTTGGGCTACGCATAACCTTGGGTGTCCCTTAGCCAAATCTGGGGTTCGTATAGCAAATTTCCTCCGGGTGCTTTCCGACAACTTTTCGAGCCAATTTTTTCCAAAAATGTTTATTGGCCAAAAATACCTACAAATAAATAAAACACCATAATAAGTACAAAAATGAGCCCTAACAATATATAGAATCGAGACAAATCGGACACAAAAATGTGTCTATCAGGAAGGTTATCTTGAGTCAATAACGTTCTTTTCTTCATATGAGGAAATTTTCCAACGCGTTGGAGTGTGCAGAGCTGAAGTTAACGCGTGAAGGAGCTATAAAAGGGAATTATTTCCCCTGAATGGCAGAAGAGAATAACGAATTTATTGGAGGATTATTACCAGTTATGGGGAGTATTATCGGTTCTGGGAGGCTATATAAGTTGATAGGGTGAACATAGAAACTACGGAGAGTTTGGGAGAGGCGGAGAGAAACAACAGAAGAGAAAAAAAAATCGCACTAAAGAACCACCATTTCTGCTGCTGCTGAAGAACACGAAGAACAAAAGACCACCAGAGGCATTCGTTCATGCTACAGTGACAACGACAGCCACACGAGGGTCGCAGAGATACAACAACATCAGTTCTTTTTTATCGTTCTTTGTAACAGTGTTTTGCAACAATTATAAACGTTGCAAACACCCGATTTTCATTATTTTCTCTCCATTTCATCTTTGTAAACAAATTTTGAGCATGAATCAATATTTTGAGCAAGTTTACACAATGATGAGCTAAACCCATCCTCTGGGGCGACGGAGGAAGCTATTTCGCCAATGAAATGTGGTAATCTCTATTTTATTTAATTTATGCAATTATTATATGATTATTTTCCTTGATAAAAATATAGATAAAATGGTTTTTGTTAAACAATTGTTATTTCAATTGATGGAGCATGCTAGCCTATGGTTTTGATGTCCCATACTTTCGATTTACAATTGTTATTTCTAAAAAAACAACTTTTGCAATATTTAGAATCAATTTGAATGAAGGATTTGCATAATTATAATTAGAGAATATAAATCACTTTGATATTGGTAATTAGTGGAATCCATAGCCCCAGTCTTTTCCATATTTTTCATATCACTTTTATTTAAGTTTCCTATATTTTTTATTTAAAATTAAGTCTAAAGTCTTCTTTCACAAGTCTTGACCGAATCTTATTACTACAACAACATTGAAATCACATCAGCTATATCTAGCTAACAAATTCACTGAGAATGAGATATTTGGTCGAGTACATTGTGTTAAGTACAATAATGGCCTATTGCACTTAGATATGGATATTCATCTCCCAATACATCTTCGATGTCTTCCTTTGGGCGAAATGGTTCTTTATGTACATCTAAAGTTCGACCAACCATGGGAGTGCTAGCAGGGTGCACTTTGTCCATATTAAAATTGCCTGAGTATCTTATAGACATATCCAGACTGGTGGATTAATATTCCACAAGCTCGATGTTCTAGTTCAAGTCCTAGACACATTCGAGTTTTCCCAAGATCTTTCATCTCAAATTCGGATTTCAAAGAGCTTGCGGTTTCTCTTATTTCATCAAGAGTACCTACTATGTTCATTTCATCGACATAGACAACTATAATAGCAAATCCGTAACGTGTTTTCTTTATAAACACGCAGGGGAACAATTCATTATTTGTATATTCCTTCACAATCAAATAATCACTTAGAAGGGTATACCACATCCACCCGGATTGCTTTAATCCGTAAAGTGAGTGTTTCAACTGAATTGCAAACGCACTCCGTGGTTTAGAGTTACTTGATTTGGGCAATGGAAGTCCATATGGAACTTTCATGAATATCTCTGTATCAAGATCCCCATAGAGATATGTGGTAACCACATCCATAAGTTGCATTTAAAGTCCTTCTGAAACTACTAAGATGACTAAGTAACGAAACGTTATGACGTCCATTACAGGAGAGTACGTTTCTTCGTAATCAATCCCAGGGAGTTGTGAGAAACCTTGCGCCACAAGGCGATCCTTATATCTCAAGACTTCGTTCTTCTCATTACGCGTTCTGACAAATACCCATTTATGTCCTACAGGCTTATCATCTGGTGGGGTTAGCACTACCGCACCAAATACCTATCTTTTTTCCAGTGCATCTAGTTCAGCCCGGATTGCATCTCTCCATTGAGGCCAATCTGCTCTCTTTTGACATTCTGCAACAGAGCGTGTTTCGATATCATCGTGCTAGATAATCTCTCGAGCAACAGTATATGCGAATATATCATCAATATGCATGGAGGATCTTTCCATCAACACGTATGCACTTTCACAATCCATAGAGATTTCTTTGTTCTATGAAATCAATTCAAACTTCGGGGCGTCCCCCATTAATGATTCATGGACATAACTATAATCAGAGACAATCTCATGAGATGGATTATCTGTATTGATGATATATGGATCAGTTTGTGCCTTACTCGCCCTTTTCTTCCTTGGATGAGTATCGATCGAACCAAGTGGTCTCCCCCTCTTCCTTTTGGGGGCCACGGCTTCAGATACACTTCCACCAAGTTCAGCCTTGGTACCTATATTATGGTACCTTTTCCCTTGTCGGGAACTTCCAACCTTGCAGGCATGTTTGCAGCTGGTATATGTGATCTCGTCACTTTAGCGATATCAGTAAATGCATCAGGCATTGAATTTGCCACATTCTGAAGATCGATAATTCTTTTCACTTCACCTTCGCATTGTGGAGTGCGGGGATCAAGATGAGACAATGTTGGAACACGCCACGAAAATTCCTGTCGTTCCCTTTGGAAGTCCTTTTCCATACCTCCCCCTAACGACGGGAAGGTTGTCTCATTAAAGTGACAATCCACAAATATAGCGATAAAGAGATCGCCTGTCAAAGTTTATAAGTAGCGGATAATTGTTGGGGATTCATATCCAACATAAATACTTACTCATCTTTGTGGCCCCATCTTAGTATGATGTGGGGCATAATTGGCACGTATACGGCACAACCAAATATGCGTAAATGTGAAATATCAGGCTCATATCCAGTTACCAACTGGTATGCAGAAAATGGTTGGCTAACAGTGGGTCTAAAGCGAATAAGTAATGTTGCATGCAATATGGCGCACCCCCGGGCAGTAATGGGCAGGTTGGAACGCATAACCAATGCCCTAGCTATCATCTGTAACCTTTTGATGGTAGCTTCTGCGAGACCATTTTAAATGTGCACATGGGGTACGGGATGCTCTACGTCAATTCCATTAGACATACAAAAATCATCAAATCCTTTAGATGTAAATTCTCCATCATTATCAAGTCAGATAGACTTGATTGGATAATCAGGGTGGTGATCCCTTAATCATATAATTTGTGCTAGGAGATTTGCAAATCCAGCATTTCTTGTGGACAGTAATGCAATGTGTGACCAACGGGTCGAAGCATCAACCAGAACCATAAAATATCTGAATGATCCGCATTCTGGATGTATAGGTACACAAATATCACCTTTCATTCTTTGTAAAAATGGAATATTTTGTTTGGTATATTTGCACAGGATGGTCTCGATCTTGTCTTTGCCAAAGAACAAGCTTTGCAGAATGAGCGATGTGCCTTCGATAAGGACAACGAAGAAGAATGAGACAGTGGGTGCGCTTCAATTACTTTTGAAGACGAAGGTTGCGCTTCTCTTACTTTAGAAGGAATAAAATGTGCATCATTTACTTTAGAATGCACATTGTTACTCTACATTGTAACAATATTTTGTCTCATTTTCTTTTTAATTCGAAAGAAAGGATGTCCGTATGAGTTCTTCAAAACACGGATCATCATATCACGACCTGGGTGCCCTAGTTGATCGTGCCAAAGATTATATAAGTCACTGGATAACAGTTCATCGTTGGCAACCACATGGGATTCGAGAATCCTAATAGTGGTGATATACAATCCACTAGAGTGACTCATTAGTTTCTCTAAGATGCGCTTCATTCCGCATTCACTAGAGGTCACATATATGTACTCAATTCCATTTCACAATGAGTTTCCAAGTGATAACCATTTGCACGGATATCCTTGAAACTCAACAAAGTGCGTTGAGCTCTTGGTGCATATAGAGCTTTTGTGAATTTAATCATTGTGTCGTTTGGCAACAAGAATTGAGCAGTACCTCGCCCAATTATTACCTGCGATGATCCGATCATCGTAGTCACATATGTATTATAAGGAGTAAAATCGACAAATAATTGTCTATTTCTTAGGATGGTGTGGGTGGTTGCACTATCAACTAGACATTCAATTTCTCCTGGAGACATTCCTTCAAGAACATTAGGCAGGAATGTTACAAACAAAGAAAAACGAACAAGTTATCTCATTTCCTTTAGAGAATTTTGTTCTACTAGAATGTCGTCCTTTCCATTCTAATTTACATGTTAAACAACAGATTACCATAAACAAAGTAAAATTTTATTGATCTTAATAGAAAATAAGTACTTATAGATAATCCATACATAACATAAATATGGCAATAGCATGTTTAACAACAACACCTACTCAAATTATTAAACAAACGATAGCCATAAAACTTCAAAGCATCTAAAAACAGACAGAGTCTAGCAAGCCATAAAAAAGAAAAAGTCCTTTTCCATGAAAGTGGTTTCCACATCAGATTCCCAACACTGGTACTCAAGTCCTACTGAGTCCAAAAGTTCGAATGTTGGTCGAATTGGGTCCATCTACATAGACAAAATAAAGGACATTAATATGGTGCTCAAGTCCTTCTGAGTCCACGACAAATCCTAGTATCATTTTCCCGTGACCAATTTCTTTGTGGCCAAGATGGATACCAAAACCAAATTTCTTTATGGTTTTGTGGGTAATACGGATATGTCATATAGTCCAATCTCTGATCATAAACACGTTCACAAAATTAATTAACCAAGCTTCTTTATGGTTTTAACAGGGGAAGTTTGTTTGCAAACCAAATTTCTTTATGGTTTAAAAATTGCAAACAATTTGTTATCAGGGTTGACAAAATAATCAACTAAAAATAGGTCTGTTAAAAATAATTAAACTACAGGCCCATTTATCATTTATATACGCATATAAATTATTGGAATTTAAGTCGCATTTAGTTTGCATCTTTAGTAGCAAACCTTAAGCGGGATTAATATTTAGAATAAACATTATATATATTGTCAATATTTGGAACATGGTTCAAATTAGAATATAAAATAAGCAATATAACATCATGATTTTTATTGTCTACTCTAACACATCTAGTGATCATGTTTTTCAAAAATAGTACTTATCATTTTAAAATAAAATAGTACAACACTATATGATAAAGTTTTAAACAACCAAGATGGATTTTTTTTTTGGACCAAGTAAAAAAAATAAGATAAAAATGATTTTGTTGAATAGGTAGTTTATCATAAAAGAATATGGTACATATATCATTTTCAAGGTAAGGACAAGCATGTGGTAAAAGTAAAAATTATGACTACCATGAATAATTAATATCCTTAAAATAAGGAGAACAATATACAAAAATCAGGAGATGATTTATTCACTCCATGCTTATGGGTATGTAATACATATGAAGACACACACATTAATTTCAAAGAAGAGACAACATGCATGTGCAACGAATTTTAGAAGAATGTTCCAAAAAAAAAAAACCTCCTTTAATGATTGTGTAGAGAACAAAATTTCCTACCTTGATTGATTAAACCAAGCCTCAATTAATTAGAGCAAGGTTCTGATAATGTGATAAAGTAAAATGGTAAGACAAAAGAGAGAATATAGTATTAAAGAGAAGAGAAGAAGGAAATCAGTACTTCTTATTACTTGTCTACTTCCTCTTTTATATACATAAAGAGTACATGCACTAGTGGGAGTTATGTGGTACACTTGTTGGTTAGCAAAGACTAAACCTTACATGTGTCAAGTAGAAAGAGTGAAGTTTACATGCATGTCTCCAGATGTGGTGGTCAGACATTTCCCCACTCATGTTCCTACAACATTACATACCACAATATATAAACAATTATGGATAATAGCTACGAAACGATATGGATAATAGTTGCCTCTAAATAAAATTGTGGATAAAAGTTGCATTCTAAAAGAACTGTGGACTCATATTTAGTCATTTAGGGCTAGATCTGAGCAAAGATTTCTTGTTTTTAATTATTTTTGTTGTTTTGAATAATTTCTTCGCCGTTAGAGCGATTTTTATTTTCCCTATTTGGGCGATTCTATCTACACTTTTATAGTGTTTTTTCCTAACGATATGTTCGTGTTTGGTTTTCTTGATAAAATTACATCGGCGATTCAGCAAGGGAAAAGATAAATTTCTTCTTCATCAGAAAAATAGATCTTGGGTTCGGGTTAGTTGCACATGAAGAATTTTGGGCATATCACTCCTCTGTCATAGGAGTATCTCTTTTCTAAGAAGAAAAAAATCCATCAAAATGGTCGAATTATAGTTTCGTATACCATTCCTTCTCCAATATCATATTACAAGATTTGGGTGCTATCGGTAGATGGCTCTTTCTCTTCGCGATTTATTTACGTTTTGTATCTTTCTTTGTATTTGTTTCATGTTATGATGTACTTGTTTCTCTTTAAAACGATCATGTAAACGTTTCTTATGGAATGAAATACTTGTGGTTTGATGATCAAAAAAAAAATTGTGGGTAATAGGTGCACGATGAAAAACTTTTTGGATAATAGCTTCATTGTTTAAAAATATGAAGAAAATAAAGAAAATCATGTAGCTAGGCCAGTTGGTCATCCCCGTTCCTCCAAGGTTTCATGTGCTCCAGGAGGTCTCAGGTTCGAGTCTCTGATGGCACAATATTGAATAACATGGAAGGTAGAGTTACCTTTCCCCCCTTGCGACATAATCATCCCCCTATCTTCTTCGTCTCCCTTGATTGGTTCTGCATGAGACTCGCTGATAGGCTAGCATAGATACCTGTTCAACTAATATAGTAGTACACTATTGAAGCTTAGCTTGTTAGGCTTCCAACTAGTTTCTTGTAGTAATACTCTTTATCCAATAAAAATATATTTAGAAAATAAAAAATTGTAGAAAAACAAAAAATTTGATATGTGTATTCACGCTCGTCATATAGATCTTTCAAGAAGCTTTCTATGTATATAAAACTTATCAGATTTTTATACATGACTTATGAGATATGTTATATTTAATTTGATTTGAAAATTATACCCTTAAAATAGAATTTGTATCTAATTTTATTATATTTTAACACATAAGGGTATTCATATTATTAAAATATTTTATTTGACGACATCATCGAACATCCTTATACATATGACCGTTTTTTTGCAGGGTTAATTGGGGGATATTTTTTTTAATTGGGAGATAAGTGCCGGCATGGTTCTCCAATGATGTCGACATGGTCGATGGATTGCCGGCATTGAAAAACCATGTCGGAAGCTACAGTAAAATATCCTCCAATTAAAAAGAGTATCCCCTAATTAATTGTTCTTTTTCTTTTTTAATAGTCATTTAAATAAAGTGAGTTAAAGTTAAAGCCCAAAAACATTAAAGAGAGAGGGGAGCAGAAGGCCCAACAATTAGGTGAAAACCCAGGTTTAATTTTATTCATAAAACCAAGGAGTTCGCTCGACTCTTTATCTCTAATTTTTAAATTTAGCGTGCATGATCACGTAGGATTTTATTTTATTTTTCATAAAAGAGGCGAATCTCAACTGGTGCATTCATAATGCCGATTTTAGAAGTCATAAACCTTACATAATTTTTTTAAAATCATCATACATTCTTTCAAGCTAATGTATCTTCCTCAATTATTGACTAATAATTCGAATCCTACAAACATAAAGACTATTTCAGAACACCTTTTACTCTCCAACCTTCAAAAGAAAGAGACGGGACCAAACATCATCAAATGGCCAAACTAATTTTGAAGAAAAATCAGTATGTATCACTGCACAAATCAGTGACTGGATCAAATTCAACACAATATTTGCAAAGACATGTAAACAACATGAACTTAGGTTTTTAAAATAAAATTGCCTAATGCAATTAAGGTAACAATTTCTCAAGTAACTGTAACAGTGTCTCAGATAACGATAACAGTAGCAGTAGTGTCTCAAGTAGCATCGGTTATCTGACTCGGTATTTAATGGTATGAATCGGGACGGATCGGTCTGAATCGGCATGTAAGATTTGTTGACAATTGCAGAAATATAAGAATTTGATGATAATCTTGATTTAATTGTTGATGTATTTGATTCGCTACAAAAAGTTGTTGTTATCTTTGTTTTAGTAACCGATAAAGTTGAAACTCGTCGGAGATTCTTTACTTGCGAGAAATTCTCTGCATCAAAGATGAGGTAATAAACCACTCAGAGCAGATTATCATCACATTTTCGATGAACATCAATCAGATTACATGCAACCCATAAGATCAAAGCTTACGAAAAAATCACAAGATCTAAATGTGGGATTTTATTAGATGAGTGTATATTAGGAAAGTTTGAAATTGATGGGGAGGATTGCATCACATTATCAATAAAATATCTTGTTGGGAAGGATTGCATCACATGATTAATAAAATTTCTCAAAAATTTAAGAGGTTATTTCGCCGAATTTTACTCTATAAGTATAAATCTTATTGAATGTTAAAGGATGAAGTAGAAACATGACTTTTTTATAGTGCATTTGTAGCATTTTTCACGTGATGCTTTTTTAGTTATGTTCTAAGTGTATTTGTGGCATTTCTACGTAATACTTCCTTAGTTATTTTCCAAGTACATTTGTGGTACTTTAGGTTATACTTCCTCCATCATTTTTATCTTTTTTGGGTTGTATTTGGATGGTTGGTAATAGTGGGAATCATTACTTCTATCAAGCTTACCAAAATCTACGAAGGGTACCAATTCCATACTAAATTTTATTTGCATAGGGGACTCGAAGCAGAGAAAGGTCATGGTTGTAGCTTATGAAAAATTGTATTATCCATACGGTGAAGGTAGCCTAGGTAGTGCTAGATTAGGACTGATGAACAAAGCCATAATGATGAAGTTTTAGCGGATTATCAAGAACTCTAACGAGAAACGATCTCGTTTTCATAGAGCAAAACTTCTCAATGTGAAGGAGTCTTCATTGATTATAGGTTAAGGTCATCTATTATACCAGGCATTAGGTGGATTTACAATAATATTGAGAAATATACGAGATGCTTGATATGATTTTTAATTGTCGTTATTGTAAAAAGGATTCGAACTCTAAGACTTGTGAAGATTAAATTTAAAGGTTTAATGAAAATAAAAAGCAAAAGCGAGAGTTACTGGGACTAGGATTCCACCAAATTCATAACATAAGGTTCAATTATTTAATCTTAACATTTATCGCTCAATAAATAAAATATATGGACTCTGATTTTTCCAAGGTAGATTCTCAAAATATTAGTTACAAATCGTAAGCATGGGATATTAAACATTTAAGCAAGCATGACCCATCAAATAAAAGAATAACTAATTTATTCGAATCATAAATCAATTTAAAATAAGTGCAAAAATCATAAAATAAATAAAATAAAATCACCCAGGTATGAAATTCGGATTCATCCGTCGACCCAGTGTAGGGGTTTAACTCCTCATATTGTAGACACACTCAAAATTCATTTTTATTGCTCAAAAGTGCTTACAAGAGGTGAAGAGATAAGAAAACTGAGTTTCGCGACACTGTAAATCCGTTACAAAACTGTTACAATGATTATTACAGAAAACTATTGTTTTTATCTGTCGCAGAAAACTATCGTTCCAGGTAGAAACAGTGACAGTTTTAAACGACAGACGACAAGCGTAGTCTGTTCTTCTTCTTTTCTGCAGCAGCAGAAAAATCTGCTATGCAACTCTCTGTTCTTCTCCCCAGTCACTCGATGATCCTTCTCTGTTTCTCAACTACCTTTTTATACTCAACAGCATCTAAATCTCCTCGGTTTAATGCAGAATATTTCCTCTTTAATCCATTATTCTCCTACACGAAGATAACTTCCCTTTTTCTTCTCTGTTTTTGATTTTCACCTATCCTTTGCAGCTTAGAACACTCCATACATGTCTCGGCAGAGGTGGGGAACGTTGTAAACACACAAAATCTTCCCAAAATAATACCCTTCACTAAAACAGAATATCTGATAATATTACATTCCATGTTTTACGTGGAAATCTTCCTTTTAAGGCAATCCAAGTCACGTACCTTCCCTGTTTAGACGAAACAGGGTTAGACTAATCCATATCATGAGAAGAATCCACCCAAATCTCTTCCAATATCGAACCAGAATATCTGCAGTTGAGTTTCCCCTGTTTCACGACAACCCGTGAAAATCTTCCTATTTCTCCAGTCGTGAAACACATACCAACCATGTTTAAGTGTAACAGGGTATTTTTAATCCAGAACAGCCTCCAAATCCGACTGGAACTTTCCAAATTTATCATTAGCATAGGCTGTAACTTCTCACTCTCTGTAATCTTGTCTCGGCTTCTCCAGCCCAAATGGATCAAATCCATCGAGCATAAAAAGCCTGTTCAGCCGAGACAGGTCCATTACAATCGATTCCAGTGATTGAATCTCTGTGGAACACATCCAATTCTTCATCCCTAATTCCGGCACTTGACCGCAACAATTTTACCCGATTAACCAGTCATTTGTAGGCGAATCAAAAACCCTTATCATCCCTGTTTAGCCTAAACTAATAACCCCAATCAATTAAGGGCTTTAATCTCATTCAAACTGGTCCAAATCACAAACCCTAATTTTGCCGGAGTAAACCTTGATTTTTCTCGCCAAAAACAGATTTCAAAAGGAAGAAGATGACCCCCCCCCCAACCAAACCTGGGGTGTAAATAGCAATAGGGTGTCCATTATTAACTAGTTTCCCCTATCCAATGTGGGAGTCCGCTTAGCAAATGCTCTCCGGGTGCCTTTAACAACTTTTCGAGCCTATTTTTCCAAAAATGTTATTTCCCAAAAACATCTACAAATAAGTTTATTAGTGATAAAATGAGTTCCAGCGAATGTATTTATGGGTGAAAATGCGTCACACTTGTGTGTTCATCAAATTCGTCCACACTTATATTTTGCTAGTCCTCGAGCAAAACAGAAAATTGACCCGCTACACATCTGGTCATATAATAAGAGAGAGAGATACCCGCTACACAGCTGATCATATAGATTTTTTTTTGAAGACCCGTTACACAGCTGGTCATAATAAGAAAATACATAAAAATATACCTGCTACACAGCTAGTCATAACCCTAACAATCGTAATAAATTTAAAAAAATAAAAATAAAAGACCCGCTACACAGCTGGTCATAGCATGAAAGAAAAAAGAAAAGACCCGCTACACAGCTAGTCATAACCCTAACAATAATAATTATTATTATTTTTGTAGACCCGCTATGCAAATGGTCATAAAATGCAAGAAAATTCCTGAAAAAAGAAAAATAAAAAGTTAACCACTCTCTGTAATTAATCTAATTGGGAGCCCCGCCACACCAATCGACGCCCCGGTGCGTAGCACGGGTTACACACTAGTAATTAATCTAATTGGAATACAAACAGCCAAACTAATCACCGAAGTAATCAATTTAATTATTTTGGGTGCAACATAAGAGAACTTATGGAACCCCTACTAAATTCATCATAGAATATGACAACCTTAACCGTACATGTACTCAAACTTAAACATTACATTGTCCTCAATGTAATTGAGTCATCCAACGCAAAACTTAAGATGGGAAATTCATAAGATGCAAAAAAATTAAACGAGATAAAAAAATATACCTACTGGAATGTAATAAATGGATCCCAAAAAAGTAACAGCCTGAAAATTTGGGGATCAACCCAAAATACAGTATTTACAAACGACAGCTTCACAATTATGCTATGAAAATATGGTGACATTGAAACTGTCTGAAATAGAGGATTACCTCCAAACCTAGTTTTTACTTCACATAGAAGTGAGTATAGAACAAAATATGGGGATACTATTGGGACTGGGGAAATATCAATTGGTTCATACACGATATCAGGAATAGGCAATTCCTCTGGGTATTTAAATGCAAAGTAATCCAACAACACTTTAGAAGCACGCAATTCTAACTCTAAATTAGGCAACTTTTGGAAGTCTAGGGGTCTAGAAACAACCTCTAAGTTGGGTGAATTATCTTATGGGATGGATTCATCTATTGAATTAGGCAAATCATCCATACAATCATCCACATGGTCATCTATATGTTCTGTTTGGAACAGAGAGTCACTACAAGATTCATCATCATCAGCATATAATCTTTGACGTTCAAGAACTCTCTATCTTTATCCAAACTAGGCGGTGTGTGTTTGTAATACTTCTTATATACTGTTAAAGGTGATTCTTCACTTACCACATGTGGAGCAGAAACTCCATACCGTTTCCTACGCTTATATTCAACAAGCGTCATCTCAGATGAGGTTTCCTGATAATTTGATTTTCTACGCTTATATTCCTCCAGCGTCATCTTAGGTGACGTCTCCTCAGAAGAAGTCATCATCCTTAAAAATTCCCTGAAAACAAATACAAAAAGAAACTAATAAAAAGGAAAAAAATAAAATCTAAAATGAAATGAAAATACTATACAAAATAAATAAAAATAAACCTAAAAATTAATCTAAAAACAAATCCGCGTCGGCGGCGCCAAAATGTTAATATTTTTAATTGTCGTTATTGTAAAAAGGATTCGAACTCTAAGACTTGTGAAGATTAAATTTAAAGGTTTAATGAAAATAAAAAGCAAAAGCGAGAGTTACTGGGACTAGGATTCCACCGAATTCATAACATAAG